>NC_092877.1:300151449-300453449 GCF_028372415.1 Notamacropus eugenii | reverse complement strand
TCATGGAATCATAAAGAAACAAATGGAGAATCTGAACACTTTGCCCTTTTTCCACAATCCTCAAAAGCTTTCTATAGCTCAGACGTCCAGGAGACAGAATTTGAATTCCCCCAGAGTAACTAAGGGTCATGGGAGTCGCATTAAAGAATTCCAGTAGCCTTCTCACACATCTGGATTCTGAAAAGAGCTAGAATTTCAACCCAGATCCCTTTCTGAAATAAAGGTGGGGAGAAATGACCCCAAGTGAGTAACCGTTAACTTATGGAGACTGTTCTTTGTTTCTCTCTTGGACAATTCTCATAGAGATACACGTGAAGGGCCAAAGTTAAACAGTGTTGATTAAAGAGAACAGAGAGGGAAATTTCTACCACAGTGCTATGTCCTTGGTCCTGCTCTGTTTGACAATTTTATTAGTAACTTGGATAAAAAATAGAAAATATAATTATACCAAATGCACAAATGATGTAAAGGTAAGATAATGAAATGAGAGTCCACAAAGCTCATGATAGGGCCAAACCTAACGGAATGAAATCCAGAAATGATGTATGTAAAGTTCCGTAATAGTTTACTTTCCCATGGCAAGGACTGTATCGTCTCTCGTCCTTGTATCTAGCACCTAGGAAAACATGATTCCACTTGGCAAGTACCTAATAAATATTTAATTGAATGAGATAGATAGATAGATACAAATGGATGGATGGACGGACACATGGATGGATGGATGGATGGATATGTCTAAATACAGGGTGGGGGCAATGTAGCTAGAGAGTTGATAGGCATAAGATTTGGACCTGTGGTTTCACTGATAAAGGGAACTGCCAAGTGAGGAAACACCCTCTATCAAGACAGATTGGCATGGTTTTGGAGTGTTGTCTACGTTACTAAGAGGTTAAGTGACTTGGCCAAAGTCATAAAGTCAGCGTGTGTCAGAAATGAAACCTGTGTCTTTCTGGTTACAAGGCCAGCTTTCTGTTGATGGGGCCATACTGCCTCTTATCAATAGTTAATATGAAAAAAAAAACCTAGGGATTTTAGTTGTTCCAGAGTTCCTCAAGTCCCCAGTGACACAGCAGCTGAAAAAGGTAATTCAATCTTACACTATGCTAAGTGATATATGTTATCCATAATTATATAGGCTATAGTCCTACTATGCTCTGCACTGATTAGAAAGTCTGCAACATCGTGTTGCTACAGTTTGGGAGGGACATTGATAAACTGGAGCATGTCCAAAGAGAGGATATTGGTCAATGAAGGATTTGTCATATGCAAATCAATTAAAAGAATCAAGTAAATTAAGTCTAAAGAAATGAAAACTTGAAGACAGAGACTTGATCACTATTTTCAAGCATATGAAAGACTGTTATGAGGAGAAACGATTAGAAATGTCCTATTCCATTCCAGACTCCAGAGAAAACAGAACTAGGACCAATGAATGGAAGTTATAGGGAAATAGAATTTTGTACAATGAAAAGAAAAACTTTCTAACATTTAGAACTCCTCTAAAAAGTGGGAAATGTCTTGGAAGGTCATGAATTACCTGACATTGGAGATGGTCAAGTAGAGAATCTGGATAAGAGTTGACCAGGCATGTTGTAGAGCTACCTAGCAAGTAGAGGGGTTATTTTGATTGCCCTTTGAAATTCCTTCCAACTCTACAATTTCATAATCCTTTTCCTCTAAATATGAAATTATCAGTTTTATTGAGATGGCAAGGTGTGTTTTTATATTTTGTTCTGCCTTGAAATTGTGAAATTTAAATTCAAATAAACAAACATTTATTAAGCACCTACTAGGAGCCAGGTTAGGGCAGTTAGATAACACATTGGATAGATAGAATGTCCGTCCTGGAGTCAGGAAGATTCATCTTTATGAGTTCAAATCTGGCCTCAGACACTGACTTGTGACCCTAGGCAAGTCATATAACTTTGTTTGCCTCAGTTTCCTCACCTGCAAAATGAGCTGGAGAAGGAAATGTCAAACCACTCCAGTATCTCTGCCAAGAAAATGTGGTAAAGAAGAAGCAGACTTGACTGAAGGGACTGAACACCAACCAAGAATCAAGTACTATACAATTTCAAATTTTCAGTTTTGCACACAGTGGTGCTTATTAAATGTTTATTGAATTGAATTGAACTAAAGTAACATTATGTTAGGCCTAGTTTGGGTTCTGAATCCAGAGTATGGTACTCAGGAAGATGAGTAAAATAAACTTATATGATGTCATAATGCCCCAGCTTTTGTCTTTAACTTTTAAGAAATCTCATTTTGGAGGTTCAAAAATAAAAGTCAAGTGAAGGCAAAATATTACCTAAAGCTAAGTTAAAATTGCATGTTTTAAATTTTTATGTCAGGAGATGCAAAATTAATACTGTTCTTGTGATACTGCTCATTAATACTGTACTTGTATGCGGCTATCGCTTTAATGACCTAATTCAAAAGAGTCGAAAATTTTATTTTACTTAATTTAAATCATTTAGATGTACGAGCTATTTTATTCCCACTGACATTTTTTCCATATTATATGTAATAGAGAAGCCTCTCTCAAACCCTCTTATAGAACATAAACTTTTGATGGACTGAAACATGATTGATTTTCATAATATTTCTAATAAAGGATTGGTCACTTGAGGAGGGAGAAGATCAATTTGTCTAAAGCACTGGGGGATAGGAATTTCCAGTCAAGATGACTATGGACGACATGCAATACGGATATGGAAAGACAGACTTTCACGTCATGGTGTGAGCAGGGATGCTCAGCATTGTAGCTTTTGAAAACTGGACAGCAACTAGCAAACAAAGATGGAGAAACATGGAGTACTGAGAAAAGCATGGTTCTTGAGAACCTGGTTAGAAAATCTGGGTTCAACTTCCTGGTTAGTCTGTGTCACTCCATTTCTCTTGGATAGCTTTGGTTCTTGTGTCTCATTTTCCTTATCTTATGTAATGGAAATTGCTAAAAAGCAGGGACTGATTCATTTTTGTCTTTGGATCCTCAGTGCCTGGGCACGTTGTTTGGCACATAGTAGGCACTTAATCATGATTGTTGATAGATTGATTTGTAAAATTAGCAAAAGAATATTAGTTCTGTTTACCTTGATGGCAAATTACACGTAATTTAGAAAAGATATCAATATTTTAAAAAAAATTTTTTTTAAATTCATTAAATTAAAATGTTCATACACTTCAGTAATGTGAATTTTAACCAGAGGCACAATTAGCCAGGTAAAAGAATACCAAGAGGGTAAGATCTGAAGTCTGCAGCCATTGCTTCTTACTGAAAGATCTGACTCTCTGTATGCCTGTACAAATAGCTATTAGAATACGCAGGTTTACAGCCATAATTAAAAACATGGAAAATAGAACAGTCAACATTCATGCATGCTTATTTTGTGCAAATCTATGTATTAGGCACACATACTATTAGCAGTCTTACTTTTTACTGCAATGGAAATATTTGTGTATACATATATATGTATATATATGCCCACACATATATGTACACATAGATGTATTCATAGACACTCTCCCATCTTCCTCAATGACTTCAGTTTCTATCCTACATCATTCCCTCTCCACTGAATCCCCTGTATCATCCTTATTTGTTCCTACTCTGCTGCTCCTCAAATCTGTATAACCTCCACCATCTGCCTTTCTTACTCTTACTCCTAAGCTGCCAAGTGTTACTGGAGAAAGTCACAAAACTGCCAACTGAATCCACTGAAAATTGATGCTAACTTATGCGAGGTCCCTACTGGCACATTCTTTTATTTTTGGATTAGCTCTCTGTCACTATTATAGATCACTCTTCTCAACCTCTTAACTGCATCTTCACCTTCCTTTCTCTCTGATAACTTTGGCTCTTTGCTGAGAAGATTAAAGCTTCAAGTGGAGGTTCCCTCATTTCTTCTTCATATTTCTGTTCTGTATCCTCATTTGTCCCTTCGTACTTCCTTCAAGTCTCAATAAATGTGATAATTCTCCTTTTTGCTAAGATTTCTGGTATCCATTCTTCTCCTCTTGTCCTTTAAAAAGTTGATCCCCTTCTTCCCCCCCTATCTCATCTTTAATATGTCTCCCTCTATAATCTCCTTTCTTCCAACCTCCAGATATGTTCAGGTAACACATATTGAAGTGGTAAGGAGGGGGTGGAGAGAATTAAAAACACTACTGCCAGACAACTGTTCCCATAATTTTAAATCTTTTCTCTTCAGTGCTAAAATGAGAATACAATCATTGCTTCCCATGCATCACTACCCACACATTCTTCAACTCCAAATAATCTAGTTTCTGGCCCTCTTCAATCTGTTGAAACAATTTATTCCAAGGTCTCTAATGGCTTCTTTTTTTAAAAAAAGTTTATTGGTAGTCAATAAAAAGAAAAAATGAACCCAGTCTTTTTTCTGTTCAACTGGCTATTTTCCATTCATACTTTCTTCTGCTATATGCTATCCCCTGATGCTTTATTCTTGCCTTGCCTCTCTTCTAGAAATGCATTTTTCTGGATGTTCTGTGTTCATCTGAAGAAGAAGAAGACCATGACATCAGAGAAATGATGATATAACTTGCACTTGACTTTGTTTTGAGGGAGGGAGGGCTGTGCAAGGTCACTAGCCTCACTTTCCCCTCCTGAGCCATCTGGGTCCAGTGACCAGACATTCATCAGGATGACTGGAGAAGGCCCCAGGGGCAAAAGAAACTTCAAGAATAGAACTTCCCAGTTTTCTAATTGCCTGATGCAGGGAGTGGCCTGTGACCTAAAGGGTTGTGACCCAATCAGACCCACCTGAGAGAAGATTCCTCTTCTCAGAAAATGCCTGAACAACTTTAATCTGGGAGCTGGTAGGATCACGTCCCCTTCATGTGTTCATCTGCCCAAATGACAGCTTCCAGCCATAACCAAAACCTCCCAGCTGAGCCAGAAGCCATGACTTCTGAGCTGATACAGTTGCCAAAATCCCCAGAACTGCTACCCTATCCTAAAATATGGACCCAAGAGTACTAATGGATCCAGGACCCATAATGGTCTTATCATAGACTCCTTCTTCTTTTCATGACTTGAAGATCATTTTCTTCAGATGTTTCCTCTTGAAATCTTTGGTGATTTTCCTTCTCTGTCCATTTCCAGTTCTGCTTTGGTATCATTAATCCTGTCTTCCCAAGTGTTAAAGGGTTAAATGAGACTCTACTTTGGAATTATTATCCTTGGCTCCAGTGGAAATGGCTCACTGGGTTGTTCTAGTCTTTCTTCATTGGTGATTTACTTATGGTAATCATTGTGTACCCTTGGTTCACCTTTCTCTGCTCCACATAAGTTTATTTAATTCTTCCCAATGTTTCCCTAAACTTTTAATTTTTACTGTTTATTATAGGACAATAATCCTCAATCATAGCCACATACCACACTTTTGTCACCCATATGATGGATAGCCACTGTGTTCCCAATTTTCTTGCTATGACATAAGTGTTGACATATATATATATGCACATACATAGCTTTTGCTTCTTGCCTTTGACTTTGAACGAATGGCCTGACTCTGAGCACCTAATCTGCCAGCTTAAGAAGGAATTAGGAAGATATCAACAGAGCTGGTACTACCTGGGTTTATCTTATTATTAATGATTTGGACCATTATTTTCATATAGTTATTGATCATTTAAATGATTCATTCATATCCTTTGATTCCTTACTTATTTTAAAAGAACTATTAGCCTTAATATTTATATCAATTTCCTATATATCTTGGATATCAGACTTTTATCAGACATATTTGATAAGATTTTCTTCCCATTTAAAGGTTTCACTTCTTATTGCTTTGATTTTCTTTGTGCAAAACATTTAAATTATGTATAACCAAAATTATCTATTCTATTCTAATGACTTCAGTTACTGAATCCAATAACTTTTTCCCTGTCATCTTCCTTGACTTTTTGGCAGCATTTTTTTTTACTGTTGATTACTCCTTCTTCCTTCCTTTGATTTCGGTCACTTTTCTTTTTCTTACATTTCTTCCTACCCTTCTGATTGTTCCTTCACTGATTCATCTTTCTCTTCTCATGTTCCAAGGCCAGGCACCCTCCAATGCTCTGTCTTCATCTCTTTTCTTCTCTACCATCTCTGCCTTGACATTTCATCTTCTTTTAGATAATCAGTTATCACCTCTCCCCCAATGAGTCACAAACCTATATATCCAGCCTCAGTCTTCTACTGGAAAACAAAATCCATATTTCTAAATAGCTTTTAGACATATTACCTGGATGATTACCAACACCTCAAACTTGGCATATTCTTTCTCAAATTTCTCAATAAATAGGAAACATTCTTCTAAATATTAACAGAATCCAGAGATCTGGCCTCGTCCTTCAAACAAAGAGATCCAGTGGTTAGTAACTGAAGAGACTACATCATCTAATGGGAAAAGATGTATGCCTAGTGGGTATTGTTTTTAAAAGAAGAGGTTCTACAATGCAGATAGATCTTTGAGGAAGAGAATGAGGGACCATATATAGGGTCATATACATATTCATGATACTGAGCTTGTTTAAAAAATGGAATGAGTCAGAGTTCACTATAAAGTGATGGTGTCTCTTCAAACTCTTTTAATTTTTTTTCTTTGAAAACATGCAAACTCTCTTCTTTCATTACCTTTGAATGCTTGATCAACAGGGCTTCCATCAAGGTTTTGTTTTTATGATTAATTGAGAAAATGAGTGTGAAGCCTTTTCACCATGAGAAATGATCACATTACCACATATAAAGATTGATTTCTGGAAGGACAGCTACATCTTGAAAGGTTTTGGACAACTAATCATTTTATATTTATGATAAGACCATGCTTTGTATAGCTGTTTATAGTTACGATGTGTTTTATATACATTAACTTATTTGATTTAATAACAGATCATGTGATAATGTTACCCCCAGAGTACAGGTGAGGCCATTGAAGTTCCCAAAGCTTTAGATAGCATGCTTCTGACTATATGAGTTAATGGGAGAGCCAGAACTCAAATTTAGGTCTTTTGACTCCAATGCCATGTTGCCTCAGGTATCATGTAGAAGAAGAGTAAGGTGATTCTTTTTTTTTAAAAAAAAATATTAATTCTATTTTTAATTTATGGAATAAAACAAGCATTTCTATGACATAGTATAATAAAAAGATGATCACATGTGAATTGAAGATCTATTATGTACAAATTATATTTCTAAAAGTAGGCTTAAAAGCTAATCAGCACAGACCATACCTACCACCTTAGGTGGCTAATAAATAAATGATGAACTATCTTGGCTTCTTGAATAACCTTGTAGAAGCCATCTGACCATTCTCTGCCCCTTTTGATGGTGATAGCTGCCCTAGTACCTTGATAAATATTGATTCATCAATAATTCTACTCTGGCTAGGAGCTACCATGGCTATGAATTCTAGTCCAATATAATGGAATGGTATCTTTTCAACCACTTTTCATTTCTGCATTGGCAAGGCCCCATGATCATCTTGATGTACCTCTTCTATTTGCCTTTGTGATCATCCTACTTGGGAATTGATGAGAGTCATAGCTAAAGACAGAGAACATAATAGAGGCAGTCATCTCTCTCTTCCCCTATTCACAGACCACTTCTATACACCACTTCCATCATAGGAAAGTCAAAAATCAAAATATCACAGAATTTTTGCCTTTCTAGGTTACCTAGGGGGAAGCTAGGTGGCACAGTGGATGGAATGCTGGACCTGGAGTCAGGAAGACTCATCCTCTTGAGTTCAAATCTGACCTCAGACACTTACTATCTGTGTGACCTTGGGCAAGTCACTTAACTCTGTGTCCCTCAGTTTCCTCATCTGTAAAATAAGCTGGAGAAAGAAACGGCAAACCACTCCAGTATCTTTGCCAAGAAAACCCAAAATGGGGTAACAAAGACATGGACACAACTGAAAAATGACCAAATAACAATTATAAGATTACATAGTTCAATCTCCTCATGTTAGAGATGAGTAAACTGAGACAACAAGGTTATTTTAACCTGAATATCATGCTTTTAAAGCTTTACTACTGGTCCTAGGATTTTTCCCTCAGTTATCTACATGTGGTCTAGTCTTTTATTCCATATGACTTGAATATGCATTCCATTGCAACTATGCCATATATTGAATGAAAATGGTTGAGTCGGGATGTGCCAAAGATTTTAAGAAGAAAGTATGACCAACTCTTTGTCCCATCTCCAAACACTATATCAAACAAAACCTCAACCCCCCTAAAAATTTCATGGACCCAACCACAGTGACATGATTGAATGTATCTGTTTCTGGGTAGAAGCTAAAACAGGCAGTGGTACAAGCTTCAATAACTCACCACTAGATAAGTATTGTTTGTACAGCTCTTTGGCCTGGCCCACACCAGGATAAACAAACAGGTAAATCAGTACAGAGAAGCCTGGTGGGCAGGCTTACTTTCCAGACCAAAGGGATTAGGGATGAGTTTAGAAAGACCTCCAAACTCAGACCAACAGATGTTTAAGGATTGCCTGTAACCTATCCAATAAATTGGAACATTCTGCCTTGTCAGTTTTCTGGACCACAAGAGTTCCCACAGACTGTGGTGTGTAACGTTGTTTTATGCCTTACTCCATATAGTTGCTCCAATCTCAATAGCATTTTAAAAATACATCGATGCAATGTTGATGTATATTAACTCTGCCTAGGCCTTTTATTTCTAATTCTTGTCTTCCATTGTGTGTATGTCAGATCCCTTGTCTTTAATGTGTCTCCTCTGACAATCCCTGGCACCCACTCTCAACAAGTTCTTTCTCTTTCCCACTGCCTCCAGCTTCTACCACTACCCTCCTTCCTGGCTAAAAAGTGGTATGCTCAGCCCTGTTCCTGTCCCATCTTGTTGAGTGATCCAGACCCATAATTCAAGGGTGTAACTCTATGTCCATGAGCAATGAGATGTTTTTCCATGAAATTGTCATTAGTGCTGGAGTCTGGCTCTTCTGTTACAGGAAATTACATCAAGCATTAATTTTACTTACAGGAGCTCCAATTTTGTCATGGGGAGGGATGGATAAAGTGGGAAAAGCAGTGTCCCCAAATAGATTTTTTTTAAATGCACCAGAAATGGAGCCTGTTGTGCCAGTAGAGTATTCCAAACACCATTTTTTTATGACTTTCCATGAATGTAATGAGTGAATCCAGCACATAGTTTATTACTGGAATTGGAGTTTACCCAATAGGATAGTTAAAAGGCTTCAATAGCTTCCCATAATTCAAGCAAGTGAAGCTTAACCCAAAGCCAAAGGGACTGGGAATGAGAAACTGATGACGGGTGGAAGGAATGGGTTTTTCTAAGCAGGGAGACATTTCTCAGAGTAGTGACACTGAGAGGAAGTGAAGATGGATGAGATATTGGAAACGAAAGTCAAACATGCACCTCCTTTAAGGCAAAAGGAGCTATTTTTAATGCATACCACCTTCCAAGAAAGGAGGTAAGGGACAGAGCCAATCAAACATTCTAGTTAAAAGCTCCATAACAGCTTGTTTTCGTTTGACTTAATTTGGCCCGTTAGATAAAATATGAAGTCCAACTCTCTTTCAAAGTCTGTCATGAGACTTTATTGTACTGAGTCCTACTCCTCTTTTTGTGGGAACACCACATTTTACCTTACTTCCCTCTCCCAAGTCCAAACATGGTCATTCAGAATGAGGGGAAAGTTAGCTGCTCACTCACCAAGAATTAACATTCATATAATGTCTTAAAGTCAGGAAGGTCTTTCACATACATCATTACTCTCAGCCCTCATACCAATCCTGCAGAGTAGGCACTATTATGCCCATTTTACAGATGAGGCACCACTGGCTTAATTTTAGATGGTGATTCCACTCCCACAATATCATTCCATCTACCATCTTCTCCCTCCTCACACTGCCACCACCCAATTACAGGCCCTCATTGCCACCCACCTAGATGACTGCCACCATCTCATAATTAGACTTCCTACTTCTACTCTCTTCCTTAGACTTGAAACTGGAAGTGACCTAAAAAGCTTCTAGTCCAAACCCATTCAGTGACACAGGATAATTTGAGGTCCAGAGAAGTGAGTAAGTAGCTAGGCCAAGATTCAAACCCCAGTCTTGTTTGATATAAATATTAGCCTTTCTGCTTCTGGGTGTTTTTCTTTCAACTGATACCTCTGCATGGGATATCTTTTCTCCTGACCCAGACCCAGCCCTCTGGTAAATGGATTAAATTTGTTCCCCTTCACCCACAAGAGTAGAAGAGTGAAGTTCTCAAGGGACAGAATCTGACTGAATATAAGAAAAGAGTTCCTAAGATTTATTGCTTTCCAAAGGTGGACTGAAGACATAGCACACTGGGGTGAAAATAGTGCTGAATTTCAAGACATGGAGACCTGAGTCTTAATTCTACCTCAGACATTCACTAGCTATATGATTCTGGGCAAATCACTTAACCCCACCGAGCCTCTGTTTCCCTATCTGCAAAATAGGTAGTACCATAATAGCACCTGTCTCACAGGGAAGGAAGCAGTGGCAACCCATCTTTCCACCCTCTTGATCTCACAGCTCTTGGAATTAGGCCTTAGTAACTTAGCAGTCCTTGCTCAAACTATGGAGACCCCTGCCCTAGTGCATTCAGGAGTTATTAAAGTGACTGGTAAGTGGAAGGGGAAGTATTATCCTTGGCGACAGACTTTCCTTCTGGCTGCCTTTTGAAGCCACATTTGTTTTGCTCTTGGAAAAGGTTTCTTTGACCCCTTGATCTTGGAGGAAGAAGAGTACTTGATCATTTTCTCTTCAAGCCCCATTTTGGAGGCAATCCAATCCAAATGGAAAAGATCTCATACATAGCATCAAATACTCCCTTCATGAAGAAAACAAAGGAAATTTTAAAACAATGAACTATATTAAGGTTACTTGAAAGGTGATCTTCACATTAAGAAGTGGCACTGATATTCTGGTAGTGAACTAATTCTATAGCTGTGCTGAGAGACACACTTTTTTTTGGAGGTCATTTCTTGTCATTCATTCCTTCATTATTTAGGATTATTGTAGTTATGTGTATTATTATGTAGGGGTAAGTTATGAAAATGTAGTGCTAGTAAATCCTTTAAAATTCTTCATTTAAGGAATTTAAGGAGATAGAGAACTAATCTTCCAGTAGAAAAGCTCTAGCTTCAAGCATGCTTCTGAAACACACAATATGTGAGCAAGAGGCAGATGCACAGCCACTCAGTGCTCCAGCCAACTCTTTAAGGCAGTCAGTTGCACGAAAGGTGCTCTTCTGCACTGGTAGAGGTAGGAGGGCCTTTCCAGGAGTTCCTTATACTTAGGAAAGCATAGACTTAAGTGCTTTAAGTCTCCTAAAGACTTAAAGAAACTCCTAAAGAAACACATTATTTCTGATTCAAATCTCTTGCTAACTTTCCTGTTTCATTTTCTACCTTATAATAAGGATGACCAACATGAGCAGGAGTGGGAGCAAGACCTTACTACTGTCATCAACAAAATATCATTATAACACAACACAGGCACACACACATTTTGACATTATATTGTCATGGTTATTTTTTTCTGTTGTTGATGGGTTGCAAAATCCCAAAGAATTTCAGAGTTGGAAAGATTCTCAGTAACTACTTGAACAACCCATTCTTAAATTAGAATCCCCTCTACAAGAAACCTCACAATGAGCTATCTCCTTTTTTCTAAAATTTCCGTCTATTCAGCTCTTAGACATGGCTTCAGACATGGTTTTGTCCTTTAGGACTGAGAAGAAAAAGTCCTACAAGAATTAAAAACTTTTTCACAGATTTCTCTCCTGTAAAATCACATTAGGCCTTTCAAAAGACATTCAACTTAATTTGGTTTAACAGAAACTGAGTAATCTAGCATTCATTAATCATCAGTTAGCACAGTGCCTGGCACATAGTAGGCTCTTAAATGCTTGTTGGTTTGATGACTATTAGGCAACT
The DNA here is from genome assembly GCF_028372415.1 of Notamacropus eugenii. Taxonomy (NCBI): domain Eukaryota; kingdom Metazoa; phylum Chordata; class Mammalia; order Diprotodontia; family Macropodidae; genus Notamacropus; species Notamacropus eugenii. The sequence goes on along the minus strand of NC_092877.1, from coordinate 300,441,472 downwards.
CTCATGTGCAATGAATTCTGATAAGTATTGAGAGTAAAAAGATCAAAATTTAACCGTCCCTTGCCTTCAAGAAGATTATATTCTACAGAGAAGAAATGACACATACAAAACTAAACACAATACAGGGTTGAAAATGATGAGAACAATGACAGATTCAGACAAAGGGCCTATGAATATTTAAAATGTGAGAGAACACATTTGTATATAGAAAAGATCAAGGAAGACATAATATTACTTTCAATTACGGGTTTAATTACTAGAAAATGGAATTGGAAAAAAGCATTTCCTAACCCACATTATGTTTGCTTCAGGGGCGAAAAAAAAGCTCTATATGGTTATATACCAACCCCATCCCTGTGCACCATCTTCTTCATCTTAACGTATCATAACTTATTCATTGTCTGCTATGTAGCTTTACCATTATCATTCAAAGAAGGGATATTTGTATGACAGTAGTCCCTTTAAGTTTTATCCATAATGCATTACTGGAGACCATGTTGACTAGAAGGCTGAATTCTGACTGAGAATGAACTCTTTTCTTTATGTGAAAATGAGCAAATAAGCAGAGTAAAGATGTCAAGAAGTGAAGCATAGGATCATGAATTTCAGAGTTGGAAGAAACCTCAGAAGGCATCTATTACAAATAGAGCCCATACAGGAATCTATCCTAAAGGTTTTTATTTATTCTGAGTTGAATATGCAGAATTATAAAATGTCATGGTACCAAAAAGAGGTAATGTTTAGCTAGAACTTACAACGAATTCATTATAGATGAACCTATGTGTAATTAAAATGGATTATTATTTTATTTAAGAATAAGGTAACAATTTTTGTATAGGACTTGATTCGATTATTTTATCTTCAATGTGAGAGGCAGTGTGGTAGAGTAGATGTAGAAATGAATTTGAAATCAGGAAGGTCTGGCTTTCAATTCTGAGTCTGGCATTATTATGTGTAAGTCCACTCCAGAGTTACTTAATCTCTCAATTCCTTATCTATGATTATAAATTTGAAAGAAGTTGCCTCTGAAAAACAAGGTGATATTTAAGTCACTTAAACTCTCAATTCTTTCTCTCTAAATTTCTGAGGAATTGTCTCTGAAAGGGGAAGGTGATTCCCATACTGGGGGATTTTATGGCCATTATCGCAGGTCATGACCAAAAAAAGGTTTATGTGAAAGCTTAAGATAAAAATGTAATTGTATACTGGAAAACGAATAACGCTCATTAGTCAAAGATCTGATTTTCAAACAATTTTATGCTGAAGTCTACAGGTTTTGGTAGTGAAACTCAGCCAAGATATGGAGTCACTGTTTTTTTCCAGAGTAAAGGGATGCCTAGGAACTAAAGGATAGTGGCAATTTGCTTACTGCACAAGACCTAGGAGTTACTCAGTTTGAATGATTTTTAAATGGGAAGTAACATAACACTTAAGCTCTTAGTTCTTAGACTAACACAAAGTGTTGATGACCTAATTTCTATATTTGGACAGATTTTCATTGGTTGAATGACCAGATCAATAGAGCAGCCATAAAAGGGACAGGTCTCACTTGGAGTGAGATCACTAGTTGACATGTTCCAAGAGTGCAGTCCTTAAAAATATTCAGCAATGACTGGGAGGAAGGCATGAATGCTTATCAAAATTGAAGATGGTACAAAGCTAGGAGGGATAATTAACATATTGGAGGATGCAGCCTTAATCCAAAAAGATTTCAACAACCAAGGCTGAACGTCATAAGATGAAATTCAATAGAACTTAATGTAAAGTCCTAGACTAAGGTTAAAAAATCAGTGGCATAGGTATAGATTCGTGGGATCACAGATTTAGGGCTAACATGACAGCTCATTTTACAGATGAAGAAAATTAGACTAGATAGTAGTTTTTATGTAAAAAAAAAAAGCCAGAGGCTTAATGAATTATTTAAACTCAGCATAAGCCAACAGCGTGATACAGTAATTTCAAATACTAATGAAACCTTGTAGTATATTATGATAATGCCCAGAACAAAGGTGTTGATGATTGCATACTACTCTGTCATGATCATAAGATGTTTACAGTTTTATATGTAATTTTGGATATAATTTTAAGGGCAAAAGCTAGTGAGTATATAGAGACTTGTAGGGGGAGAGAACTAGAAATCATGACGTAAATTGATTGAAGGAACAGAGGTTATTTATTATGAAAAAGAAACTATTTAGGATGGATATAATACCTACTATCCAGTATTTGAAAGCCTATTATATTGAGGAAATATTTAAAAATATTCCATTTGGCCCAACAGGTCAGAACAATGTTGATGAATGGACACAGCAAAAAGTTAGATTTGGCGTTAACGTAAGAGATTTTCCCCTTTTAATAATTAGAATTATTCCAAAATAAAATATCCTTGCTGCCTTTGATGATAGTGAATTCTGTATCACTAAAAGGTTTAATATCTACTTGTTGGGATTTTATAACGGGAGTCCTCTTTGGATATAGTCTAAGTTAGATAATGTCTAAAGTCCCTTCTAACTGAGATTTTGTGATTTGGTTGCATTCCAGTGACTTATTGTAGAACATATAGGAATATATTTCATATGAAGGAGGCACCATCTTTTAGTGGAAAGAGCCCCGGATCTTGACCCAAATTCAAATCTCATTTTTGATATTTACTATCTATGTGGCCTTGGGTAAGTAATGTATTTACCAGCTTCCTCTAATTCTAACTCTATGATCCAAGATAATAATTATAATATAGTATATAATGATTATAATATAGTATACATAATGGTTGTTTTCCTTCATTCTCAAAGAGGACCAAAATGAAATCACTATGATAAAGTAAAGTTTCACTGTGTATGACTAGGGCTGATCAGACCAATATGAGCTCAGAATGCTCTATCACAGAGTGGGCACAGATAGTCCATGTGAACATTTGGGAAAATTACTCTGAATTTGCACATCCTATGTTTCCTTTGTGCTGTTTCAATTATGCTTTGCTCATAGAGAACAGCTTTTCTGATGTGGGCACACCATGCTGAGAGGTCCTGTGCCAGTGTCTCCCACAATCAAATCCAAAGTTCTTGAGAGAGACCTTAAGTGTGTCCTTATCACTTCTTCTGACCACCATGTGACTGCCTGACCCATGCGAGTTCTCCTTAGAATAGTCTTTTTGGCAAGTGTACATTTTGCATTTGAACAACGTGGCCAGCCCATCGGAGTTGCAGTCTCTGAAGCATAGTTTGAATGCTTGGCAGTTTAGTTCAAGCAATGACCTTAGTGTCTGGTACCTTATCCTGCCAGGTGATCCTCAGAATCTTCCTAAGACAATTCAAATGGAAGTGATTAAGTTTCCTGGCATGGCACTGGTAGACTGTCCATGTTTCACAGGCATACAACAATGAAGTCAACACAATGGCTCTGTAGATCTTTAGTTTGGTAGTCAGTCTAATAGTTCTTCTCTCCCTAATGTTTCTTCGGAGCCTCACAAACACTGAGCTAGCTCTGGCAATGTGTGTCAAACTCATTGTCAATGTGTACATCCTTGGAAAGTACACTACCAAGGTAAGTGAACTTATCCACGACATTCAAAACTTCTCCATTTGTTGCAACCAATGGTTCCATGTATGGATGGTGTGGTGGTAGCTAATGGAGCACCTATGTTTTCTTGGTGTTAATTAGGCCAAAATTAGCACAGGCAGCAGAGAATTGATCCATACTTTGTTCCATATCAGCTTCAGTGGTTGCATTGAGTACACACCCATCTGCAAATAGAAAATCATGCACCAACACTCCCTCCACTTTGGTCTTGGCTTGTAGCCTTTTCAAATTGAAGAGCTTACCATCAGTACAGTACTTGACCTTGATGCCGTGTTCATCCTCATTGAAAGCATTTGAAAACATGACTGAAAATATCATACTGAAAAGCATGGGAGCAAGCACACAGCCCTGTTTCACTCCATTGGTGACTGAGAAGACGTGAGAGCTTTGTCCACTATCCAGAACCCAAATATGTCATCATGAAATTGACATACAATGCTGATAAACTTCTCTGGGCAGCCAAATTTTGACATAATTTTCCATAAGCCCTCATGACTAACAGTGTCAAAAGCCTTGGTAAGATCTATAAATGTTGTGTACAGACCTCTGTTCTGCTCCTGGCGTTTCTCCTGGAGTTGTTGGGCAGCAAACACCATACCAACTCTTCTTCGGCCCTTTCTGAAGCCACACTCGCTCTTAGGTATATAACCATCTTCCAGGTGAAGGATCAGCATATTAGGGAGGACTCTAGCAAGAATCTTGCCAGCAATGACTAAGAGAGAGACCCCCCTCCCCATGATTGTCGCAGGACAATCTATTCCCTTTACCTTTATAGAGATGGACAACGGAGGCATCCTTGAACTCCTGGGGGATAACCTCCTCTTGCCATAAAACCTTGAAAATTTCAGTCAGTTTTTCTGTGAGCAATGGCTCCCTTACCTTGTGAATCTCAGCTGGAATAGAATCAGCACCAGGTGCTTTGCCACGTGAAAGTAGCCTAATGCCCCTCAACACCTCTTCTTCAATTGGAAGTTCAGCCAAGGAGGGATTGACTTCAACCTGAGGTAATATAAATATATATTATATATACTGAGTATATGTAATAATATTATTATAAATGATTGGAGGGGTTCAATTTATCACTTGGTCAGGGGCACTTACTAGGAGAAAAGTCAGGTACTCTATCTTCTTCCTTCTTTTCTTTCCCTTCAGGTAACACAATGAAATACATAATCTCTGGGGAGGACTAATAGGAAGACTGAAAAACTGGCTTGGAGTTTTACACTTAGTTTGAAGCATAATTTTAAGGGAATAAGCTACCCACTGGCTACCCTTGGGGTGTATTGGCTGCTGTTCCTAAAGTCGTATCTGGGGCTCAGGAAGGTAGAAACTATTGCCAATAAATGCTAAGAGCACCAGTCTTTCTTCTACTCTGAGGATACCTACAAACAAAAGATAAAATCTGGAAGATCTAGAGTCTCTGATCTGTTATCATTTAAGCAATCCCATTATATTGTGACAACAGAGCTGTGTGCTTTGGAAGAAGACATACTGAAATCATTTTGTGACACAGATGTGTCTCTGGAGTGCATGGTTACTTAGGTGGCTTTTTCTGCTTTTTCTATTTTATGTTTCCCTCTGGAATGTGTTGTCCCAGAGAAAGTCTTATTAATGAATGACTATGATTTAGCAGAAGTTGCCAAAGGACTGGGCATTTGATGGTTCTGCATTACAAGACCAATGGTTGCAAAATCTTTGACAGCACTTTCCTTATTCTCTCTTGGATGGCTGTGTCAATAGTCAAGTAACAAGGAGACCTTGTGGTCAGTGGTTACAGGACCTTTACAGTTAGAGTACCATCATAAATTTCAACATGACTAAAGTAATTTTCTCCAAGAATAGTCCATCATGACCCTTGAAAAATAATTTTATAGCTCTATCCAATAGTCTCATATATCCTTTCATTGTAACTTGCAAGCTCCACAACTTTCTCAGATATTTAACAATGTGTATTCATGTGAAAATGTTCTATTTTTCCTAAATCTAACATCAATCTCCCTTATAGGTTCTTGCATTCTATTCTCTCTGAGAATGACTGTTAGGACCTAAAATAAATTACTCATGCAAAGTGGTTATTTTGATGAATACAGATTCATAGATTTGTCTTTAAGTTAAAAGTTATCCAAACTAATCAAGACACATTTATTGCAATCAAAACATATTACTTTCTTGTTTTCAAGGGGAAATGTATGTGCATTACTGAGTAAAATATGCCAAGACCAGACACATGATAACTAAGATCAGAGAATAATAAAATACTAAACTGGAGGGATCTAAGAGATCATCTACTCCAATCCCTTGATATTTATAAATGAGAAAATTGATATTCATAGAGGTGCCATGCCTTGGTCAAGGTTACAAAGGTAAGTACCAGTAAGAATTTAAAGAATAGCAACTATAATGGTAAAAGGTCTCAATATCATGCCACGTGAAAAAATGGTTGAAGGGTTTTACAGTTGTTTAGCTTAAAACAGAGAAGGGTTAGGGAGCTAATGATTGCCATATTAAGGTATTTGAACAGTTGCCAAATGGAAATGGCAGCATTAAAAACAATGGGTATGACAATATTTTTTTAAAGGTGATCGGAGTCTTTATTCTAGATTTTCTGGATCATAGGTATTCAATTCACTGGAGTCCTTGATAAGGAAGACCCTGGCTCCTTTAAAAAAAAAATTATTGATGTCTACTATTTTTTACATAGCCCTCACTCTCTTCATATCTATCCCCCACCCCTCTAAGAGAGCCTTCTCATATAACAAAGAATTTTTTTCTAAAAGAAAAAGAGAAAGGAGAGAAAAAATCAACAAACCAATCAATACATCAAAAAAAAACCTGACAATATATGCAATATTTCAGCCCCCCTGCTACTTGTTCTTGATACCAGCTCTGCTTATAATTTCATACCAGAGGCAAGCGCATCACTTCAAAAACCAACTGTGAACCTCAGCAGAGAAAATAGACACTTTTATATGAACCTGAAGATATATTTTTGCCTTTACACATAAAGTAAGTGCCAAGATATCAAAGAGAGCTTCTAAGAAGGAAGTGTGTGAGAAATCTATATTCCTTTGTTAAACAGAATCTGTTTTCTCACAGGCTAATTGGCATCCTTGATTTTAAGGTCTAGGCTCGTCTGCTCTCTGGATCAGGTTGAAGATGGTCATTGTTTTTAGGAGACCAATTCTCTTCTTTCCTTTTGTATTAAATTTAAATTTAAAGTATTTGGGCATATGGTGGAAATAAAGGAGGAGCAATGAAAGGGGAATGTTTTTTTAAAAAAAAATAGGAATAATCTATCAAAAAATAAAAAGAAATGCTCCCACTGGGATTGAGCTTTCACTAAAGGGTCATGAAGACAGCCTTAGATTTGAATTCTCACATTTTACTGATGAGCATATGAGCTGCCTGGTTAGAAGAGAAGAGGGCATTAAGCCAGAACCAAACGAAATGGCCAGATTAAGGTTATGACTCCTTAATAAGGAAAGGGCGGGCTGACAGGGCTAGATTGTAGGCAATACATGAGCACAAGTAATTAAGCATGATTGTTAATTTCACTCACTATAATTTCCAGAATAACCACCTTCAGAAGATGGAACTTGTGTTAACGACATCGAGGCCGAGCAGCCAATGAGCATTTTCATGGCTTCATTGGAGTTCCCAGAAGCCTTATTTGGGGTGATAGGAAACAGTACTCAGAAAGATAACCACAGCAGGGCCATTAGGAAGTGACATAATTTGAATTCAAATATCCATCCAAGAGGGTCTCACAACACCTGCCAGTTTGGAAGGAAACATGTTTTCTGAGCCTCTTCAGCTTATCTCTAGCTCTTATTAAAAATTCCTAATAAAGGCCAAGCAAGCAAATCCAAAAATAATTGCTACATGCAGGAAAGAAGTCAATAGTCATATTCTTAAAGTTCATCTGACAAAGTACAGAACAAAACAACATGTATGTATTCTTTTGTTCCATGAAGAAGGAAATTTGAGGGTGGGGTAACAGTATTTTTTTTATTCTGTTTTGTTTTCACTCTTTTTAAAGAGAAGCTATTTACAGAACAAAATTATGTATGGACTTTAAAAATTACATAGATCAGAGTGCTTGCTTGATCATTCACTTGGAGGATGAAAGAGATATATTTCTAGATTATGACACGTAGTTGAATGGACAATCCATAGTGCTGATCCATTAGCCTTTGACAGAAAGTGAGCTGGACCCAGAGCGGGACAGAAAGGAAAAGATGGAGCTAGGTAGCCTTTGGAAAATACACTTTTGTTAATGATCCTAAACTTCTCCCATAAATAAATATTCATCTTTTTAGCACCTATACTCTTTTGATGATAATGTATGGTGATGAGTCATAGGATATCTAAGTCTCCAAATAATTAAAGCTGTGGGTCACCCAAAGGGTAATATAGAAATGGATGATGGGCATGGCAGACCTCAAAATATCACAGTGAGGAATATGCAGAAATGATTCAACGGATGCTGTCAGAGAAATATATAACTGGGGTGGGAAAAAACGGACTGGTCACATAATGAGATCAAGCCATGACTAAACAATGAATAGACAACGTGAATGTACAACTGATAGCTGCAGAAAGGGAGCCAGCATTTCTTTGTTAGCTGGAGATAAACAAAAGGGAATTCTAATTTTATTTGCTTGTAAATATGGATAATAAAGGAAGGAGTATATCCCAGTTGGTTCTCTAGGTCTTTTTTCCCCCCCTAATTCCTTTGCATGCCAAGTAAAAATGATCTTAGGAATGATATGCTCCAACCTCTATGAAATTCCTAAGAGATTTTTCCCAAAAAAAGTCTTAAAACACAAATTCACAATTAAGGGTAAAGTAGAGTTTATAAAGAACTTTTAGCTCAAGTCCAATAGTTGACCTGGACCATAAGCCTCAATTATTACCAGGTAAAGTAATATACTTAGTTGGAACTCAAAGTTTTAAAAACAAATATCAAATATTGTTTTTACATGCAACTAGGAAATAAGATATACAGGCAATAGGGTATAGAAATCTATCTTGCCCTACAAGAAAATAGAGGGGATGGGGATAAGAGAAGGGAGGGGTGTGATGGAAGGGAGGGCAGATTGGGGGAAGGGGTAATCAGAATGCATGGTGTCTTAAGGTGGGGGAAAGGAGAGATGGGGACAAAGTTTGTAACTCAAAATCTTGCAGAAGTGTTTGTTGAAAACTAAAAATAAATTAATTAATTTTTAAAAAATAAAGTAATATATTTAACCTTAGCTTGGGGGGTATCTTGAAGGTGTTTTGTTTGTTTCTGAATTTGTTGGGGTTTTTATTTTTCCTAGCTCTCCCTTGATATACGTAATGGCTCTTAAGCTGTGGCTATGAGCTATTATATCAGAGAAAAGCTTTTGAGCCATCACATGTTAGTAGGTAGAAACAGATAACCTGCAAAGACTGATACCCAGTAGCTGGCGGTAGCAGAGAGAGATTGGTGACCAAAAACTCATCAGTCATGATGTCCTTCAGGTTTAGCTCTCAGAAGAGAGAAGAAACATGTCAACTAGTAGACAGTAGTGTGCTGACATCACCAAAAGACATCAGCAACTCTGCAGTATCAGAAGATTGTGAGCTCACAAGCTATGTACCCTACCAACACATGTTTCTTATGTGTATTTTCTCTATGCATGTGTCCTAGTTGCATTTCCTCTCTTCATCTTTCCACAGTGGTGGTATGGTAAGTTACAGAAGAGTGTTCCCTAGGTGTGCATGAGATGATCATTTCTTATCAGTGTATTTGCTAGGCTGATTAATTAACTTTTTTAAAAAAAATTGACTGTCCTTTTGTCAAACTGTTGGTTAGAAAGAGAAACATATTGTTGAGGGCTTGGGAACCTGATGCCTTGGACCCTGAGATCTAGGTGCTATATAAAAATGAGGTAAATATGAGGAAGGCTTTCAGAACTTTGGATTGGACCTCCTTTAGCAAATGTATGGGAAGATATGAACAAGCATGGCACAGAATGCAGAGGCAGGAACTGGATGCAATCTCCATCTTTGAAGGCATTCCAACATCAGTATGACCACAGTCCCATGATAGTGCTGGAGAACAAGCTATAAGCCCTCAGAACAATCTGAAAATTCAGTAAGAAGATCCCAAAAATCAATGGGAAAATCAACCAAAGTAATTATTTGTCATTGTGTAGTCAGAAAAACATTGGATTGTCTGGATTTGCCATATTTCACTTATTGTTTCAGTATTATGAAAACAAAGCCCATAGTGTCATGAACAGAAAGGTTTGCTAAATCTCTTATATACAACTTTTTAAAAAGTTAATAATGGATTTTTATATTCCTTTTCTTCTTTCCTAAGTTCTATACATTTCTCTGTACGCAGAAATGCAGAAGAGTTTCCTGCCCCACACTGTATTTGGGGAGCATTCAAGACCGTAACCGTAGGCCAATTGACCCGGAAACTGCCAATTTACAAGAACCTTATGGTTTGTCCATGGGAGAAAATGAGTATTGCCTTTGCCTCAGAGGCGCCCATCTCAGACCTTTCTGGATTGGGTTCCTGTTTTCTGTTCCTCTTTGCTTATTTACTCACCATGAATGTGGTCAGATGACCCCCTACACTTCCCTCCTAACTGGGACACTTAGACGACCTATTTCTGTGGGAACTTGCCATTGTACCATGTTTAACTCTTGCAAACCTGATATTACATCAATTAATCAAGCAATAAACATTTATCCTCTACTGTGTGCCAGGCACTGTGCTAACCACTTGGGATACAAAAAAAAAAAGGCAAAAGACTATCCTTCCTTTCAAGGAGCCAATCAAATGTGAGAGAGGGGGATGATACACAAAAAACTACGTACAAACAAGATATGTATAGGATAAGCAGAAGATAATCAATGGGAGAAGACGCTAGCAATAAAGAGGATCAGGAAAAGCTTGTGGAAGGTGGGATTTTATCTGGGACACTAAGGTAATTTTTTTAAAAGACAATTATACAATATTGCAAATATCAACCTCATTTTTACAAATGGGGAAATTGAGGCTTTGGGAACACAAGGGACTTGCCCAAGGTCACACAGCTAGGAAAATGCCAAAGCTGAGAGTTGAACCCAGATATCTCTTAACCCCAAGTCCAGAACTTCATTTTCATTCTTTTTCTCATCATTATAAGCCCCACAGAACAGCTGAATCAATCTCCCAAGCCTCTGGAACAGGAAAAAAAAATCCTCCCCCAAACTCTTCTAATATCCTTAAATAAATACCAGGAAGGCCCAAGTAAATATCCAGAAAGGAAAGGTTGTCCTTAGAGCTAAACAACCTTAAATTGTTTAAATTCCTAAAGACCAAATAAAAGAAGCAGACACTAGGTAAATGAGTGGGATGTTTACTCACCAACTGGATAGTCTTCTAATTTAATTTGCTGGGGCATTGGGAACACTGCTGACCATTTGAAATGGATGGTTTGTTGTCTTAGGTTTTAATGACTGGAATACTTTGCAAAGGCCTCTGAGGCTGGAGAAATCTGAACGTTATCATGCTTACTAAACTGAGGAGGGTTGTTAGATTATCTATGGCTGAGGATAATTGTGTAAAGTATGAGATCTTATCACTGGACATATTTTTCAAACAGGTTTTTCAGTAGAGTAGCTATAACTAAACCAAAATAAATATGATTTAGAATGTTCTTATTCAAGGGAGTGATTGTGCACATTGGCCAACAGCTGAGAGCTATAAACTATGCTTGAGAAACTAGACAGAGACAAATGTTTAACTCTATTGGAATAAACTAGAGTGGAATTTGGGGGTAGAAACTTAATTGCAGAACAAAATCCATCTTGGAAGGAAATGTAAAAGCTGACCACTCCCACGTAAGGGCAACCATCCAGACAAGAGCTTTAAGAAATTAGAAGTTTAGGGTCTTCTGCAGCCAAGTCCCCTGATTGCTGGCGTAGTACAAGAGGAAGAGAGCAAATGTGTAGTTCCTGACCATACCAAACCATAGCACTGGTCTTGACAGCTGAGAGTCAATGCATACAGGAAGTTGCACTTCAGTGTGGTAAATGGACCACCTACACTTATTTCTTATAACACAAGTTAATGTTGTTTTTGTCCTTCATTTTAGAAGAGAATCAATGCCATCATGGAGCAATGTCTTGACTCATGTGTGAATTAGATTTAAGGGAGACAGAGTTGCACAAAGCACCGACCTCTTTCTTCCACAGTCATCGAAGTCCAGTGGTAAGACAAAAGTCAAGATGCCTGGCAGTGACCCAGGATGCAATAGATTACCTCAGCATCTTCAGTGTCTCTACGCACTCCATAGTGCTTGCTTCATCCACCCTCATGGACATTGGATCTACCCATTCAACTACGGGAAATCTTCATATACTTGGGGTAGATACCCCTCTAACTCACTAATGGGTTTACCCTCAATCTGGTTGAGCCCATCTGCTGAGATAGTTTACCAAGGTATGGCTACTGCTCATACTACAGCTTCTTAGAGCCACAGGTAAGAGTTGAGTTTCAGGAAGATACCAAAGGTGGATGAAAAGGACTGAAGGAATGGAAAGCCCTGAAAAGGGCTTGGCAAACCCTCCTTGAACACCCCATAGTCCCCACAAGTTAATAAGCCATGGTGAATAGGATAAGCCATAGTGGCATAATGGATAGGATGCTGGGTCTGCAGTAAAAAGACCTGGTTTCAAATCCTGCTTCTGATTATCTGAATTTGCCACTTTTCAACTTGTTGTTTACTAGCCATATCATCATAGGTAAGTCATTTAGCTTCTCTGAATTTCAGTTTCCTCATCTGCAAAATGGGGATAATTATGCCCATAATAATTACCCTGCAGAGTTGATATGAAGATTAAATGATAACATATATTAACTACTTTTCAACCTTGTCAAAAGCGTGTATAAATGAAAGCTATTATTATGTGTCAGTAAAAATGTTAGTCAATATTAGTATGTCAGTAAAAATGTTAGTTAAACAAAGAAAGATTGGTATGTTTGAGACTGAAAGTTAGACGCTGGCCCCAGTGATCTGGTGACCCTAATTTTTGAGTCCTGGATAATTGGTCAATATTGCTAACTACAGAACAAAGTTGCAGATGAATGTCTTAAAGTAAGATGTAACATATGTACGATTTTAGCCAATCATCCAGTTTTTTGGTCAATTCTATTGCTCTTAGTTTTTCAGCATCTGTTGTATCTTAGTTCAGTAGTATATGAAATGATATTATCTCAAGGAACTGGTAATCTTTGAGTCAGATAGGACATGTACACATAAAACATTGATTTGCCAATATGAAACCATTAGAGAAAGATGGGAGACTATACAATAGAGTGCTAGAGCAAATAAAATCAAGTGTATGGTCTAGACAGTGTTAAGGGAATTCAGAATCAAAAAGACTAGGTCTGACTGAGTTTATTTAGGAAGACTGCATGGAGGAGGTGAAAAGAAAGATGGGTTTTAAGGAAATAGTAAGATTTGAAAAGGAGGATAAAACTGAGGAAAGTGTTCCAAATGGGGGAGGGGAAAGTTTAAGTAAAGATATAAATTCAGGAATGAGTATGGCTCCTATCTCCTTTCCTTTCATTAATCCTTCACCCCAATCCTACAACCCAGTGTGTAACACAATGATTGGTACATAGCAAGCACTGAATAAGTCCTTTTTTTCATTCATTCATTCATTCACGACTTACACATGGGAGTTATAGACTCCAGCACCACTGTAATGGAAAATGCATTATAAGGGAGTAATAATACGGAAATGTTGGCAAGGTAAGGTAGGCCTATGGTTAGTAGGATGAGGAGTTTGGATTTGCTCCAATGGACAGTGGGGAGTGCTTGTATACTTTGAGCAGGGAGCACCTTGGTGAAAGCAAGTGTTTAAGAAAGATTAATGGGGCAGCTGTGTGCAAGGTGGATTGGGGGTAAGGGTGAGGAACTGGAGGTAAAGAGACCAGTTAGAAGGCTATTACAGCGATTTGGAAAAGATGTGATGACAGCCACACGGGATGGAGGAAAGTCTGAATAACAAGTTAGAGACCTATTCAGGAGGAAGATTCCATAGGAGTTGGTGACAGAAACTGCAGAAGAAGGAGGAGCAGATGATGACTCCAAGATTTCAAGCTTGGTGACTCAGAGAATTTGCAGCTGTGGGGCATGTAAGTCATACTGGCTGCAAAGGAAATGGTTTTATTCATTCCCCCTGTACTAACACATTAGGCTGGCCATGTAAACTAGCACAGTTCTGAATAGTGGTTTCATTTTAGGATACCCTTGCAAGCTAAAGAGTTGGATCAAGGTTAGACTTGGTAAATAAGGGAAAGTGGAATAACAGAATGACTTGTTTAACAAATATGAATTTATCCACAGAAGGGACTGTGGGGGAGGTGGAGTGGGTAGAGTAGAAAACAAGCTTCTACATACTGATAAATAGCTTTAGCATATGTTTGATGTGAGCATTTCTAGGTTCCTTTGGCTTCCTCCAATCTCAGACCTTCCTCTAATCTTCATTAATAAGCATATCAGCAAATCTGCTCTCCCCATATCCCACCCACTGAGATTACTCCTCCCATAAATGCTTAGATTTTGAGGAACAAGACCTAGAAGGAAAAACAATTAGATCAAATCTCCCATACGCCAAGACAACATTTGGGCAAAACAATGATTTTGATTAAAATGAGATCCTATACCCATTAGAGGAACAAAGGATCTTTAACCTGGAGAATAGAAGACTTAAAAGGAGTTATCTTTATTTGGAGGACTGTATCAGAAGAGGAAAGAGACTTGTGACCTTGCACAGCCCTCCCTCACTCAAATCAAAGTCAACTGCAAGTCATGGCATCATCTTGATGGCATGGTCCTCTTGGAGAAGGAAGGACAACCACAGTAACAATAAGAGGCAAAAATAGAAGCAATGGGTAGAGTGGTAAAAGGCAGATTTAACATTGATTCATAATTAGCCTTCCAAAAATGGAAATGACTGTCTCTTAAAATTGGATGGATTTTTATTGTCTGGATTATAGAAGGAATTCCATTCCAGAATGTTGGACTGCATGTTTTCTGAGGTCTTTTCCAGACTTCACCTCCTTACTTCAACTTCCTGTCTCCCACCCTTACCTGATGAACCTATATTGTTGTCCTAGGGGAGCTAGAATCCAGCTGCAGCTGGACTACTTCCTGTTTGACCCTAAGTTTGGAAAACATCCTATCATTCCTAGCTTCTTATACAGTTAAACCTCTTTGAATGTTCCTTTTTTCATCTATTTAGCCAGAGGTTCCCCAAGGGAAGAGTATCTAGACCTTATTCCCAATGGGTCCTGTCTTCTCCCCTGTGCCACTCCAGCATGACCTGGTGTTCTCCATCCCTCTCCTTACTGAAGCAGAGTGATCATGCTGGTTCTTCTACCCTAACTCACCTTCAGCCAGTCCATAGTCTAGTGACTCAAAGTGCCAAATGATCTTCCAAGACCCTTCAAGTGTGTATGTATGTGTCAGGACAGGGAAGTATGGGAGATTTCTAGCAGAATTGGAGCAAAAATACCCAGAAAACAAAATCTCAGCTGTGGGTCATTAAAATTCTGGGGAGGGAAGAAGAAAGAGACCAAGGCAATGGGGATTTAAACTGTTGAAGAGTCAGATTGAAGACTTTGTTCTTTGGACACACTGAATGCACTGCTAATGAAAAGGTGCATGGAGACCTCCTCCATCCCCTCAATCTGAAATATACTCTTTCCACATTTCTTTCTGTGGAGATCCTTTTTCCTTCAGGACACAGGTCAAGTGCTCTCTCAACTATGAGAACTTTCTGACTTCCTCTTAGTTGAAAGCAATTCAAATTCTCCATATTTCCTAACATATTTTTTGTGTAGGTGTTTCCTTTGTCTCATCACCTCCACAAGACCTCTCCTGACATGCTTACTGACATCTTTAGCATAGTGCTTTTAACACAATAGGTGATTTAGAAATGTTCCCTTCTCCTTTCCCATCCTCCCCAACCCCTTGTTAATTTTCTCTATTTTTCTAATTAACTGTGTTATTTTGTATATGTTGTATACATGAAAGAAATGTATGTATGTATGCATACATGTATATATGTATAGACTCTGATGTTTTTGTCTTTGTATCACTAGCACAGTGTCTTGCATTTATTGTAGCAATGTTTGTTGAATCAGAACGAATTGCATCACGTTCAATGTTGTACGAAATGGTTATCTTTGCAGTTAGATTGAAAGATAGGAAGGGACTTTAGGTGTTTTTCATCTTTGCACATCTAGTGCCTTTCACATAGTTGTCACTTACTAAATTCTTTTTGAACTGAACTGAACTCTAGAAAATTAACAAAGTGAAAAGAGAAAAACTAAAACTTTGAGCTACCTGAGTAAAAGAAACATTGATCACAATCATTTAGGTGAATTACTTACCACTGAAGCCATGTTACCATGCACCAAATTAATTTAAACTATAAATCTTATTGGATTACAGCACTAAACTCTATGCATATAGGTATAGTCTTCATCAGTTTTTGCTCATGTATCATTTTGTTCTGCATGTGTAGTGTATTGATCAGATCAAGTCTTATGGGGAAAAAAAGAAGGAACATTGCCATCTGTGTCTTTAATTAAAAACAGTTAAATATGATGTGATATGAAGGTCCAGTGTGTATTTCGCCCCACTGAGTCAGACACTTGGTAGTAAGACATAACAGAATGACATCTGTAACATAAAAGTTAATGCTGAAGGATGTCACATTCTTTGGTATATAACATTTCTTGGCAAAATGTGGGCATTGTACCATCTTGCAGAGAAATGAATTGCTATTTGACCCTCTTTTATATATCTCCTCAATGCATGTTTGTGGATAACCTTTGATCACTGTTGATGCACTCCTCTAGTGTACAGAAAAAGGGAAGCTTTTTGTTTTTTTCTGCACCAAGAAAAACAGATGAAAAATACCCTAAAATGTGAATATACTATCATGTGTAATCATCAAAGTTCTGGACTTTGCCTTTTCCATTCTGAGCTCAAACAGCCTAGTCTCACAGTTTTCAGCTTCCAGATTTTTTTTTAATGATTGGCCTGGGTTTAAAACAAATGAAATTTGTTTTCAGAAACTAAAATAGGAAGTCTTGTTATTGGTCTATTGGTCTATAACCAAGATTTTTTCCTGTAGCCTTAAGTGTGAAACCAATCCTCAGGATTACATTTGCCAAGCATGGGACGTTGGTGCCCTCTTGAGGTAGAAAGAGCCAAATTAGGAAAAAAAGAAAATTGCTCTTCAGGGAAGGAAACCTCTGGATCTATGAGGTGGAAATCAAATAAGTAGCTAGTTCTGTCCTTTAAGCTGGCTCATGCTACCCCAGAGGACAATATAGAATTATCTTTAAGTGTTCTTTTCACTGCTCCAATGGAAACTCCACCTAATGGTCAGCCTTC
This sequence comes from Notamacropus eugenii, assembly GCF_028372415.1. NCBI lineage: Eukaryota > Metazoa > Chordata > Mammalia > Diprotodontia > Macropodidae > Notamacropus > Notamacropus eugenii. The sequence continues at coordinate 300,424,454 of NC_092877.1, read as the reverse complement.
CTAAGAGTTTGCCTACCTTGCTTTCTGAAGGTAGCTGGAACCCATCTGGAGAGTCAGAGCAGGTTCCTTTACAAGGTTTTCCTAGCTGACTAGAGAATGACAGAATTTTAAAAGTGAGTGAAACTTAGAGATCATCTAATCCAACACCTGTATTTTGCAGAAGAGGAAAATTGGGCCCAAAGAAGGAAAATAACTGTCACTTGAAAGGAGGTCAGAGTTCCCTGTTAAATAGTTTCACAACTCTCACAATCCAGTAGGGACTGTTCAGCTATTTTTTTTTTCTTTTTTCTTTCTTATACTAGGAACTAAAAAAAGTCCTTCCCTCCCAGATGATAATGCTTGGAGGACTATATGACCTCCCCATCCTTTTCTCCTGGCAATTTCAAGTTCTGAGTAACTTCAATAACTACCCAGCTGTCCAGGGGAGATCCTGGTAGACTGGGACAAATGGGGAAAGTTCCGGGCATAGAACCACAGGAAGTGATGATTCAGGTAACAGGCACATTGCCTCAATACCAAGGGTAAAAGGAGGCATACTATGATATGTTGCCAAGAGCTAACTTGGAGCTGGCAAGAGAAACCGACTTGTCAAGAAGACCCATTTTCCTGAGTCCAAATCTGATCTCAGATCCTTACTAACTAGGGGTCTCTGGGCAAGTCACTTAACCCTGTTTGTCTCAGTTCATCTGTAGAATGAAATGGCAAAGCACTCTTGTATCTTTGCCCCAAAAAAAACCCCAAATAGGGTCTTGGAGAGTCAAACATGACTGAAATGACTGAACAACAGGGGAAATAGTTCCTCTAGCCCATGGAAGACCTCTTGTCTGTGATGCCTGCAGTTAGCAACTTTTGTAAAAGAGAAGACACTAAGAATACAGCTAGATTGGAGTTCTAACCTAAGCTAGCAAAGCTCCTGAGGAAGAATAACTTCTCTCTAGTAAATGTTTGCTACCTAGCACATAGTGGATGCTTAGTAAAATTTTGATTTGTTATCATCATCATTAATAATTATGGCTAAAGAAAATTGGGAGGAGCGGGAGGTAGGGGGGAGATGACAGCCAACAACGAATAGAGCCATCTTCTGGGAACTGAAGAAACTACACAAGAGGGTGGTAGTAGACGAAGCATGACAGGTAACATCAATTGCCCACCATGTGCTAGAAGCTAAAGAAAGCTTTAGAAGCAGTGGAATGGTTGCAAAACAATGCCAGAAGGGAAAAAAAACAGCCTTCAGTAGGTAGCAAAAAGTAGAGGTAAATGTAAGAAGCTAAAATGGAATGTAAGAGATGGCAAAAAGATAGAGACAGACGGACAGACAGACAGAGATATACAGAGAGAGACAGAGAGACAGAAAGACTCAGACAGACAGACAGATAGATCAAGATAGACAGAAAGACTGACAGACAGACAGATAGAGATATATAAAGAGAGATAGACAGACAGATAGAGAGAGAGATAGACAGAAAGATAGAGACAGAGACAGACATAGATAGATAGATAGATAGATAGATAGATAGATAGATAGATAGATAGATAGATAAATATAGGGGCAACAACCAGTGGAGTAAGAGCTCATAAGGATATAAGCTGTGCAAATAGCCAGGGAACTGATGAGTTGAGCACTAGTGCCTATTGGTTTATAAGGAGGACTATGCCCACAGCGTAGGAGTAAGTCTAACAGGGAAGTTCCTAGAGCATCTTGGGACAATAGGAGGCAAAAAGAGAACCAGGGACTATACAGACAAATGAAAATTACTCCTAAGTGTCACCAGACCCTTTGGGATAGAAATAAGCCTCTGTAACAGACTTTCATCTTTCTAAACCTACTTTGTCACTCTTGCATGCTATTTATGCCTGCCTGATGCAGCCTCAGATAGCTGCATATGGCATGTACAGTTTTCATTCATTCCCCAACACCTTTCTTTACCAATTCTTGCTTAATCAAACCATATACATTCAGTTATTATTTTCTTTCCTCAATGTTCAGCTGTTCTGGTCTCCTGATCATTTATCTTACACTTCTTTGAATTCAGTCCAATTTTTCTATATAATTCTAGTTCCAGTAAGAACAAGCTTGGGGAATGTTTTCTGTATAGAGCAAAGACTATGTTTCATTAGCCATTCTCCTCATTTCCCTCCCCCAGGAAAAAAAAATGAAAATGAAAAAAAATCCATTTAAGAATTTCCTGGAGGCTCAACCCATGAAGGAAATTTATGGACTAATGAATTATCCCAGAAGACTGAGTAGACCATCAAAGCATTTTATCTGGTATTTTACTCTACAAGAGTCAGCAGACAGGTTTTCCTCATGTATGTGGACTGATTTGGACATCTAGAATGAAGTTTTTGACCGCATTGCCCCTTAGAGACAATCTAAAGTATAGGCAGGCAAGTTGGGTCACTGACCTATTAATGGGAGACTACCTCACTCATGTAGGTCTTAGGCTGCATATGTAGGAAAACATTATTCCTGCTGAAGTCCCCTTTAAGATGTGCTTTTTATATCCCGACCCTGGAGTAGCATAGGGTGCAACTATGAACCATACAAGACACGAAGAAAAATACAGAAATGCTATACATGCTCCTGACTGCCTTTCCCAAATGTACACAAGTCAGGGAGTACAAATAAACTCTGGTGAGACAACTAAGTGGCACAATGGATAAAGATCCAGGCCTTGAGTCAGGAAGACATGAATTCAAATCCAGCCTCAGACACTTACTAGCTGTGTGACCGAGAACAAATCACTTAATCTCTGTATTAGTTTCCATAATTATAAAGTGGGAATAATAGCACCTACCTCATAGGGTCATTGAGAGAATCAAACGAGATAATATTGTAAAGTGACTGGCATAGTGTAGTTATTTAATAAATGCATTTTCTCTTCCCTTATACCCATTACTAACATCATTATCATCCTTTTACGCATTTTTCTCTTGATATTGGCAAAAGAATATATCAATTTCATCTTAAAGCATACTCTTCAAATAAGATTTTCACAAAATCATAGAATCTTCTGAATTATTCCTCTAATATCCCCTCAGAGCTTAGAAGTAATCTGGTATTCTTGAAAGGAGTGCCAACAAAATGTAAGTTCTGAGAAACTCTATCAACCCAGAAAAGTCTAGTGAATGAAAATAATCGTATTCAAGCATTTGAAGGATTGTCAGCTGAGTTTGTTTAGTTTTGGCTTCTATGGGCAGAATGAGGAAGAATCGGTGGAAAATTGCTAAGAAGCAAATTTGGACCCAAAATAATGAAAACTTCCTAAAATTTGAAGCAATCTAAAAGGGAAATGGGCTGCCTCAGGTAACAAGTAGGTTCTCTCTCATTGGAGGTCTCCAAGCAAAGATTGAACTCTCATTGGGTACATTTTTCAAGTTTTTGGAGTAGCCACCTCTATAGAAGTGCTATAATTCTTTTATATGGGGCTATTAGACAGGACCAGCTACCAAAAGAAGTCCTTCTCTGAAGAATCTTTTGTATTAGTAGAGCTTATCCAACGATGGAAACATAATTTTTGATCTTCTATTAGAATCCTATATTCTCCATTTTGATTGTGGAAGTCATCCTGGACTTCCGAAGGCTATCCCAGTGAAATGTGGGCCCTGGTATTTCCCATCAAATTGTGATATCTTAGAGTCTGTGGATGAACCTAAGCTTGGAGAGCTTACCTCTAAAAAACTGTCCGCTTTGACCAACCATGGTTCCAGAGGACAGATGATGAAACACATGCCTTCTAACAGAGAGACACTGGACTCAGGATACAAAATGAAACATGGTACAGTCATCTCACATATATTTTTGACCTCAGCCAATGTGGAAATTTGTTTTGCTCGACCATACATATTTTCCCCAGATGGAGTAGAATAGAAAGTAAAGACAATAGGTTTTTGTTTATTAAAAGATAAAAGGTCTGGGCACCAGGGTGATTATTTTTGTTTGAATTTGTTTAATTTTGTTTTAATTTTCAGCACAATAGCTCATTAAACCACCCATGATGAGGTGAAAGGACTATGATCTACATTAATAAATGAAATCTTATTATTTTTGAATTGATAATATCTAGTATTTGTGTAGCACTTTAAGGTTTGCAAAGAGCTTTGTATATAGTATCTATTATCTCATTTGATCCTCACAAGAGTCATGTGAGAAAGAGGCTATTATTATCCTCATTATATGGATGAGGAAATTAAGGCTGAGCAAGGTTAATTGACTTACCCAGGGTCACTCTGTTGGAGGATTGGAACACAGTTCTTCCTGACTTCAGGGTCTAACATTCTTCATTCTGCCAGATAGATGCCTCTGTTGCAGTATTAAAGAAATCCCTGTCTACTAAGTATATGGCCTAAAAAGATAAGTTGCAAATGGTTGTATTTGTCCATACGAAGAAATATACTCTTTCTTCCTGTTCACCTCTCACCTTTATGCCTTTTGTCTACAAGGGATATGAATCATCCCTTTAAATGATTATAGGAGTTCTAACATTTCAAGGCATTAAGAGACCATAGACATGCTGAAGGGCAACGATTTCTCTGGGTGTCATTGACACTTTTAACAAGTATTTTGGTTAATTAATAATAACTGGAGTAAACAATCTGAGCTATACTATTTATTAGCAAAATAGGCATAATAAACAGGGCAATGAAGTCCCCAGTCAGTTCAAAGACCTTGAATACAGAGTGAGACAGATTTTTAAAAATATATTAAAAGCAACTAATGAAATTAGCCAATTAATTATAAAAAAGCAATTAAGCAGAATACAAAATTAGGTGATCTGATTTCTAGTTGCAGAAAAGTTTTGGGGCTTTCCAAGTTGGTCGGTGGAAAGAGTGAGTTTCAGTCAAATTGAGAGGGGGTGAGTAAGTTTTGGGGTCTTTCTATTCTCAGAACTGAGAGATGCTGATTAATCGCACCCACCTGCATTTATGAAACAATGGATGACTTGTAACAACCATCTAGTTTCACATGGATGATTTACAGAAAAACAACCAAATGGAGAAGAATACATGTGGCAGCATAAGATGTAGCCAGTGCTGATGAGATGGAATCTGATTGGTTCTCTAGATCTCCACACCAAACCAGCTCCATTTTGTAATTGGTCTTCACTCTATCTCATCACAAGGCTGTCCAAGGATGGTAATATAACTGCTATCTATACGTGTCTCCCAAGAGTGACGTCCCCCTCTGTTTTGTGTACTACAATATAAACTCAAAAGGTTCCTTCTTTGCTCTATTGAGCAGCTTGGCAACACAGTGATTAAAAGCACAGAATTTTAAGGTTTGAAGATCTGAGTTCAAATCCAGCCTCAGCTACTTACCTAGAAAGCTGTGTCATCCAGGACAAGTCACTTTATCGTCTCAGTCTCAGTTTCCTCAATTGTAAAAAAAAAAAAAAGATATTAATAGTACTGAACCTTTTTCAGGGTTGTTGTTAGGATTAAATGAAATAATATTTGTACAGATCCTTGTAAACCTTAAAGTGCTACATAAATGTTAGCTATTGTTATTTTTACTATTAAGAAGAAGAAAAGGCAACATGTGCTAGCTTCCCTGAGGGTTAACAGCACAATTGAATGCTACCTAAACTTTCACTTGTGCAATATGGATGCAGATATGTGTCCAGATAAAGTATGTTATTTTGCAGACTCTCCTGCTATTCAGAGATGGCATATCAGCTTCAAAGCCATTCCAAAAGTAATAACTGTATCCTGCTATGTATGGTTTGTCCCCATTGGATTGATAACTCTGGAGTCTTTTAATAAGTCCTTGTAATATGGCCTCTTCAGAGCTAAAATCAGTGATTAGATATGTTCAATCCCGTTGAAATGTTTTTTATTATAAGCCTTGTTTTCCTTAGTGCTGGCTATCTCGTGATGAAAATTGCTTAACTGGAATCAGAGCGAGCCTTTATATACCATCCGTCATGGAGACTAACCAAGGCTATTGAGTTCTAGCTCAGTGTTTTGTTAAGCTTTGATCTAAATAGATGGTGCTGTCCCCAGCCACAGGGGGGAAATAGTCCGAAATATGAACTAGATAGGAAAACATTTTACCTTTCCTGTTTCAATGATAAAAATGTTGTTGGCCTTAATATTTGAACATTCAGTATACCTCCTTCTGAAGCCTATATGGTGACAGGCTTGGAATACAGTAGTAGACTATAAATAAAATGTCTCTATAAATATACTTTACACCAAAGTACTAACAGAATACATTTTTCATCTTCTAAACAGATGGTATAAGAGAAAATTCATGCATGTATATGATTAATCAAACGTGCTTTTGCTGATAGAATTTTCATTACCATTAGCAGCATGGCGGGGGAGGGGGAGTGAAAGTTATGCATTTAATAGTTTCCTCTGGGAATTAGTTTATTTAGGGAAGTATATATTAGTAAGTGAGACGTAAAGCCACAGAACTTTCTCATGTTGGTTTCTCTGATATGGAAGTTTCTTTGCATGGGCCTAGTATGTGAGTTATTTGTGTAGGCAGAGTAGTAGTTTTGTGCAGCAGAGTTCTATTTCTGTCCTTCTCTAGGGCAGGAATAAGTTGTGGGTTTTTTTCCCCAGCTTTCTTATCTCTACAACCCTTTCAGGGTTTCACTTTATATAAGCAGGGACAAAACTTGCGTCAAAGTCTGCACTTAACTCTGCATGGTTCTGATCCATGTGTCCTTTCCTGGATAAAGATACAAGTCTGGCTCCCTAACTGGGAAAGATTATTAAATGACAAGGTTTTTTAACATGTTAAGTCATGGGGACTGAGAAGATTATATGGTGCATGGTTAATAAGTAGTGTAACTAAAGTAAACTATGTGGAATAGGGTCTGTGGAGTTGCTATACTTATTATTGAGAGGTAGGATTGCATGGTGGTTAGAGTACTGAAACCAAAAAGACCGAAGTTCAAATTCTTCCTCTGATATTGCCTAGTTATATGATCATGGACAAGTAATTAACATTTCTGAGTCTCCATTTCCTTGTCTGTAAAATGGGAGATCAGGTGTGTGAAATGTCTTGTGAACTTTAACGTGTGTAGAGATACCAATGATCATTAGTGCATATCGTTGACATCAGAAGAGCTTGAAAAGGTCAGAAGCTAAGGATACTCAAGGAACGCTGCCTTACCTAAGGTGCAGCTACAGAAGGACTTGTCTCAAGTAGTCAGCAGCTGGTGTGTGAGACGATTAAAATAAGAATGTAAACATCTTGTGAAAGTACTGGTAGCAACATCAACAATGATATATGAATGTTGACAAATCAAAGGTATTGGGGACATCTGAAGAAAGGATATACTGAGGCTTTCCTTGGCATAAACATAAAAGCCATTAATAGTCTACCAGAAAAAGTAAGCCCCAACAAGGCTGACAGATTCTGTGCTTAGGGAGATATTTAAGTGGGAAGAAGAAAGCCATATATTTTGAGTTGTAATGATTACTCAACTCAACCGTGTTGAATGGTTCTTATAACTATTAGAACTGGTCAGTCCTGTCTGTTAAGTTATCATTGTAAGTGTCAAGGTCCTTCAGTCTCAGACACTGGTTGCTGTTCTTTGTTTTTGAAGAGGACCAAAATGACATCACCATGATAAGGTGAAGTTTCAGTGTGTCCAATTGAACAATATGAGCTCAGAATGCTCTACCACAGGTTGGGCACAGATTGTCCGTGTGAATATTTGGGGTGGGTACTCCAAATTTGTGCATCCTATGTTTACTTTGTGCTATCTCAATTCTGCTTTGCTCATAGAGCCCAGCACCTTTCTGACGTGGGCACGCTATGCTGAGCAGTCCTATGCCAGTGTCTCCCACAATCAAATCCAAAGTTCTTGAGAGAGACCTTGAGAGTGTCCTTGTATCACTTCTTCTGACCACCATGTGATTGCCTGACCCATGTGAGTTCTCCATAAAATAGTCTTTTTGGCAAGAGTACATTTTATATTCAAACAATATGGCCAGCCCATCAGAGTTGCATTCTCTGAAGCACAGTTTGAATGCCTGGCAGTTGAACTCAAGCAAGGACTTCAGTGTCTGATACCTTATCCTGCTAGGTGATCCTCAGAATCTCCCTAAGACAATTCAAATGGAACTCAGACACTGACATGCCCTAAGGAAGAGGGGATGACTCAGAAGAACATGATTACCATTGATCTTTTGATATATTCATTATTTCCAGTTCCTTTGGTTTTCTCTGTGTATGAGACTGCTGGGAATCTAGAAACATGGCCTGATTCAAAATTTTCATCTTTTAAACAGATTAAATAAAACACTTCAAGGATACACAAAGCATAAAGCAAAGTCACAGGGATGAGCACCCAGAGAGTTTACAGTGTTTCTACTCTACTATGAGGTTGGTTACTTTTTCCTTTTCTTTCAGTGTTGGAGAAATAATACTGTGAGGTTCTCTACATCTAGTATCATCAGAAGAAGTTTTGTAGATTTTGCTTTTCAATCTTTTTATATCTTGGCTATCTGCAGCCCACGTGTGGGAAAGAGAGAGATGACAGTAGTTATTTGCTTCATGACACTTTCACCCTAGCTTAGCTGCACTGCCTTCCATATTGGGCTAACAGGACACTACTGCTATTGCAATGCATCTGTTGAATTTATACTGCACAGGTTATCCAAAAATACAAGTGCATCTAGTCTGTTAAGGATTTATTTATATCTCACGTACTTAGCAAGCTGTGTATCATATAGATTATTGTTTTACTATCATTATGATCATTATCATTATTTCTTCTCTCTGAAGAAATGTACAATTTCATTCTTTTGAGGACACCCCCTTTAATTTAGCTTTTGAAACTTTCATTTCCATTTTGAAAAAGAATCCCTTCACACTGGGCAAATTCAACACTTGAAAAATAAGTACATTAGTGCTTTAAGAACTTTAAGTTCTTTTCCTTCACAATCTCTAAATTGTGAGTTCTTTGGGGAAACTGGCAAACCTGTTAGCCATCAGACCACAGTTTATATAGCAGCACTTCAAAGATTTAAAGAAAATTAAGTATGTGCTTTATCTTAAACCTTCTGAAAGATGTTTGAGGCTTTTACCCATCTGTTGGATCCTGCCTCAATCACGTTCATTGAAAGAGTTTCAATTAAGCCATTGCAGATAAAGGATTAAGTAGGCACTAATCAAAATTTCATCTGCAGAAAAACGGCAATTTGAAATCACCTTCCTTTTTCATCAGCATAGAAGCAAGAGATTATTTTTCATATTCTGCTTCCACATCCTGTAGGCAGTGAGGGATCACCATGAATAGTGGCACCTGTACCCCCATTCCCTGGGTGAAAATCTAAATATCCTTGAGTTTGATTGGCATTTCATATTTTTTAACAGGAATTGCTGGAATTATGCATTCTCTAAATACTCTAGCTGAGCAACCCCTAAACAGTCACCAGATTAAACTACTCAGGTGATTGGTTTGCTCTCTGATTAGTGTTGCTACCTTTCTCTAGTGACTTGACATCTGGCATCAACTAAGCAGAGACAGTGTTAGGGCCTGGATCTGTCATTTCATTGACATGGGAAAATCCCAGATGAGGAAACTCTCTCTACAAATACAGATTGACACCTTCTCTGCAGCTTACGGTATTTAAAAATCATGTACAGCATGGAAAGGTCTAACAACTTTACCAGGCTCACACACCCAATATGGATTGGAGGTGGTACTTGGACCTAGATCTTCTTAGATCCCAAGATAGCTCTCTATCCACTACACCAAGCCTGCCAAGTAAATGTGGCTTGAAATGCCAAACTGAAGAACACCCAAAAGGAAGTGGAGGTAGGGACAAGAAACAAAAGGAAGGAGAGACATTTTTACCAGAAAGAATTAATTATACCTATTATAAAAAATGTTCTCAAGTCATTAACAAATTATGTAGATTGACAAATGTTAAAAGAAGTTTTCCAAGCCTGATTGTGCCAACAAAGCTTTCTACCTGTTTAGTTCAGAGTGTTAAGTGGCCTCCTATAACAGAAAAATAAAGTCTTTAGAGAAAAGAGGTGGTAGGGTGAAGTGTGAAAGTTGTGGTCTGTCTGTTGGTTGGAGGAAGAGACATTTTGTTACCCCATCAATCTCAAAGCTGCCAGAATAATAGCTAACATTCATATAGCTTTTGAAGGTCTACAAAGCACTTTACATGTAGCATCTCATTTGAGGTATATAGAGTACCAAGGGTATATATCCTAGTGAGGCAGGAAAAAAATCTCTTAGAAATGGAGATTCAACAAATATTTCCCCTCATATTTTCTTACTGAAACACTACGATAGGCCAAAAAAAAAAATGAGGAAGGGATTTAGGAGTTCTGTTAAGTAATGATGGCCAGGTTCTTAATGCTATTACTATAAGTAACCAGTATCCCAGCTCCTTCTGGCTTTAGATATGCTAAACTAACTTATTATGGCCAGAACCTATATGAAGTTCCATCTCTACTGGGGAAAAGGGAGGATAGGTGCTATAATAGGATATGCATAGAGGAAAGGGATAAATAGAATATTGCTTCCTAGATCCACTGCCAATTAATATTATATAGTCATTTCTTTCTCTTGCTCAGACCATCAGTGTGTCCACGTTGCCTTTGTGAAGAAAAAGAAACCCAAATCCAAAAAATCTCTTTGGCTTAGCATTTAAGACCCTACATTATTTGACTCCAACCTGCCTTTCTACCTAATTTCTTATTATCCCTCTTTACAAATTCTATGTTGCAGAAAAACTAGCCTGAACTCACCCTTCTGTGCATTTACACAAGCTGCTTCTATCTCTATATTTTTATTTCTATTTTTCCAAATCCTCGAGCTCCTTCTAAGCTCACCTCTAGTTTCTGGAAGACTTCTGCAAAGACTTACTTATCTTATTCTTTTAATTGTTAATTTTCTCTCTCTCTTCTATTGGCTTTGTGTTTACTCATTTGTATGTATGTGTTTTATCATACTACCCCCCCCCCCCCCACACACACACCATCACTACCACCATCACCACCACCTCTGTTCCTGTAATTTCCACTTCCCCAGTGGAAGATTGTGAGTACAGGAAATATTTCTTTTTTCTTTTCTTTTCTTTCTTTCTTTTTTTTTCTTTTTCTTTCTTTCTTTTTTTTTTTTTTGATAATGCACTTGCTCTACTTTCTATCTGCTATGATTTAGCAGGGAGGAGGAGGAGGAAGGAAAGAGGAGGAGAAGAAGAAGGAGAGAGTGGCTGGACTTTGCTGAGGAGGATGGAAGGAAAGTCAAGGGAACAGAGAAGGAAATGACAATAGCCTTGGGGTTGTTCAAAGACTGGAAGAGATGAAAAAGGGATAATGGTGCTAGTATGCCTGGCTGTGTTTTTACCTTGGCTGCTGGACCAGAGTTGGGAGACCTCTTGGGAGATCTCTTTCCCTATGAGGAACAGCAGGAAAACTGAGTATGAGCTAAAAAGTAGTGGTATTGGGAGCTAGCCTTTCTTGGTAGCCCCAATGTTTGGCTCAGTGCCTAGAACATAGTAAATACTTAATAAGCACTTGCTGTCTTACTGTTGAATAATGGGTGTAGAGCATTCCAGGTAGTAGGAAACAAAAGTGAGGAGAAACCATCATCTAAATCCAGTTTGTCAGTGGTTAACCTCAAGTAGGACTCAGAGATAACTGAGCCATCAGAACACAAGTTCATCCAGATAAATATTAACCATCTTGAAGGCCACGAGTGGAACAACACCAAGGAAAGTTGACTAGTTCTCAGTGGGAACAGCTGCCAGGAAGGCTGAGACTACATATTTGAAATGTGTCTAAGACCTCTTTCCTGGATTTATTGGAGACTTAAGTCTGGTAAGAGACTGAAGGTAAATAGCTCATATACTTGTTGATGCCTCATTATGTTTTGATTATATTCCTTTATTTTTGTTTTGTCATGATTTGTAAAAAAGATTGCCTACATTTAAGACACGTTTATATAGTTGACTCCATTAAACCATGCTCTCTTGAGTGTAATTTATTGAAATAGACAAGCACAGTGAGGAGGTTAGAACTTTCTTAGTGAATGGAGGCTTAAGTCAAGATTCTGATTAGACAAATGCACATTGAACACATACCCTTAGAATAACAAGGTGAACAGCTTTCACTCACAAAAGCCCACAGCTGGTGGACAGAAGGGGCAGCTCTCTGAGAACCATAGAGACTGACATTTCAGTTCGAACAGTTTTCATGCTGAAGTTGGGAGTGCCAGCTTCCGGATTCCTATCACTAAAAAAGGGTCAAGTAACTATAAAAAACACCCACTGGGGATTAACTTTTTGTTAACTTTGAATTAATTTTTCAAGGATCCTCAACATTTTGGTGTGATGTGGACCCCTCTGGAAATCTTGAGGAATCTATGGACCCATTCTCAGAATAATGTTTTCAAATGCATGAAATAAAATGAATGGGATTACTAAGGAAACAAATTGTATTGATTTAGAAAATATTTTTAATAAATAAGTTTACAACCCCCAGGTTAATGAGCCTTTCTCTAATGTCCAGAACAATGCCTTGCTCTGGTAGATGTATAATAGCCATTTATTGAATTGAACTAAAATGAAACATTTCTGAGTAAAATCAAAGGAACTAGAGTTCCATCTCATTGGTTTTCTAAAATTTAGGGTTTTACTCCTTTTCTTTATCTATTCACTTGCAAGTCATGACATCACCTTCCTGATACCATGGTCCTCTATGAAAATGAAGAACAAACCACAACAACCTATTATTTTCATGGTCAAGAGAGCTCCCAGTGAGGAAACACTGTCAATGCAGATGGACGGTTGTCCTGCAACATATTTCTGTTTTGGCCACAAACCCAGAGGGTCTTTCCCTCCAGATTGATTTTATTTAACTACGTAAAAAGGCCATTCTCTGCCTTTTTTCTTATTAAACCTTAATCACTGAATGGGCATTGCCTCTGTCAAACTAGATCTTAGCTTGAAAAGGCTAAGGTTCCCCACTGCACCCTGGGTCATATTCAGTTGAGTTGATCTATACCTGTCCACTGGATCCAGATGGCTCCAGAGGAGAAAGTGAGACTGATGACTGCACAGCCCTCCCTCACTTAAATCCAATGTTGTTAGACAGTTGCTGGGGACACTGGGAGATTGTGTGATTTATCCATTGTCTCATCAAAGGTATGTGTGAGAGGCAGACCGTGAACTCAGGTCTTTATAACTCCAATGCCAGCTCTCTCTAGCCTCTACTCCATGCAGTTTCTCCCTACTAGCATCATTACCATTTTTTTATGAAACTAGTTGGTTTCTTCCTTTTCTTCCGTTGACAAAGAACATGAATATTGTTTCTATAAATAGTTGACTTTTTCCCTTTGCAATTCATCCCTCCTACACCTGTAGGTTTCATTTGCTCTCACTGAAGTGGAAGAGTATAGTTGTTTTTTACTTCTCCCTTTGCTCCTGCCTCTGTAATGCCATTTTCATTTTTTTTTTTTGGAGGAAACTGTGAGAGGATATGGAAACGTTAGTAAATTTAAGAAAACAGAAGATAGAATTGGCATCAATTTCTTTTTCTTCCTGTCATGTCCTGATGGGTGTAGACCTGTAGAGGACGATGTGGTTATGATATGTTAAGAATTCCAGTTAAAGATACTTATATGAAATTTTTAAAAAAGATAGCTTGAAGATGTTGGACAGATAAGGAAAAAGTCCATCAGCATAAAATTTCATATAGAATCCTGGGAAGCTGAAGAACCAATTGTGGGCAAGGTCTATGAAGATGGAGGAGAGAGGTTCCTTTATGAAGTAAAATAGCTGATAGAACCATGAAATGAAGCTCTACCAAAGGAAATCCACACATAAGCACATTTTCTTACAGATTTGACAGTTGATACACAAGTTGAGTCGGTACTTGAAGACAAGGTATTTTGTTCCTCCCTCTTAAGAAAAGAACTAAAAGATAATTACTAGCTGCAAAGAGTAGGGAAGATGCTGCATGTAAAGCTTCAGCAAATTGTCTTTTAATAGGTTGAGTTTTTTTCATTGCTATTGGATGATTAGCTTTTTTTTTGGTTGGTTTTTGTTTTCACCTTTCTTTGTATCCAAGTGCTTAACATGGTACCTGCACATGAAAAGAAAGTTCTTTAAAAAGTTGACTGACTGACTTACAAATGAACATTTTTAAGAATATTTTTTTTTTGCTCCCTCTGCTTATATTGGGGTTTCATAGTTCTTAGGGTAGGGAGTCTTTTTCCCATGCCCTAGTTCCCAATATTCCCTCTTTCGACTCACTTAGCTTAAGTGAAACTAACATTGTGATCCAGCCTCTTAAAGAAACTTAAGAAGGTTTAGGACCCGTCACTCTCCTCAGACTTCCTTACTTGCCTCACAACCATTTGCACTACCTTATGGTTGTCTTATCCTCCACATATGAAGATAACACTCTTGATCTGCCTTCAGTAGAACATTTGTTTTGGATTATTATTCAACTCCATTAATGGGGATGAATTTTATCTGAGTCTTGTATACTCTCTTACCCCTCTCTTACCTGACCAGGTCAGATCAAAGATCATTCATTACAGCTACAGGTGAAGTGGTGGATATCATGGTGATCCTAGAGCCAGGAAGACCTGAGTTCAAATCCAGCCTTAAACCCTTAACAGCTGTATGATCCTGGGCAAGTTGTTTAGCCCCTGTCTGCTAAGAGAATTGAGGATTTTTAGAATAGCAAGTGGTAGTACAAATTGAGTAAATCACACTGATTCCATCTTCTGACTCAGTTCTGGAGCTAGCTCAGTTTCCTTTCTATTCAATTATGGGTCTAGTCCAATTTCTGTCTTGTAAGAAAACTGCATTCAGTTGTGGTAATTGTAAGAGGACTTTGTTGCTTTGTTTGAACCTAGCCCTGCATGGCTGGGAAGCTAGACTACCTCTACCCACTGCTTAGAGATCCCTAACTAAGGACAGGTTACTCTGACCAGAGACCTGGTCAGATACAAAGGTTGATTCAAGGAATTTTCTCACAATTATACATTTCAAGAAACCTATGCCTTATCTGAAAACCTGTCTCATACTCATCCACCAGTTATTGTTTCCATATTCCTTTGACTGTTTACAGATACTTGGGGGGAGGGAGACACTTCTTTTTCTGATTCTAGAGAATTGTACCTGTTCACTCTCCCCCTCCCAACTTGGAAAATCCCTAATCTTTCTTCCAATTAGAAATTGGATTACCTACTGTGTTATGCTGGGTTTTTTTTTTTATTAATTATTTGTAATGTATAAAAATCTGTCTTTCCCTGTATTGGGGATCCAGCCTAAAGCTGAGGAAGTAGGTCTGGTCCCAATTTGTTAGGCAATTGGCATGTATTGCTTAATAAATTGGTATACTCAGATACTCAAACCTTTGTTTGCTCAGTCCTTTCATCTTGCACCTTCTACATTGCCTTAGTGACCTCAATTGTAAAACCAGGATAATAAAAATCACCTACCTCCCAGGGTTGTTGTGTTGGTAAATGAGGGTAAAATGAGATAATATTTTAAAACACTTTGAAAATCTTGAGCTGCATACAAATGCTTTGTAGTTCTTGTTCAGTCATTTCATTCATGTTTGACTCTCTGTGATCTCATTTGGGTTTTTCCAGACAAAGTAGTTGTTGACCATTTCCTTCTCTAGCTCATTTTACCAATGAGGAAATAGAAGTGATTTGCCCAGGGTCACACAGCTAGGAAGTGTCTGAAGCTGAATTTGAACTCAAGTTTTCCTGACTCTAAATCATGGCACTCTATCCACTGTGCCACCTCATGGCCCAATTTATTATTTATTATCACTATTATTATCCAATAACAGGGGTCTAAAGAAAAGCTAAGTAGCCTTTAGAGTAATTGAACCAGTGTTAGTTTCATTACACCTGTGAGGAACTGCCTTTCTCCCTAATCTTAGTTCCTCCCATTGTTGACAAGTGTAACTAATAAACTCCCCCTATAAGAGATCTTTCCTCCTAGACCCATCTCCAGTCCATTCTGACTGTGGACAGGACCTATATAGGAAGCTCAGGCTTACCTATTCAAACTCTTTGACTGAGTTCTTCATCCTTTGTCCAGTTTTGTCTTTGACTGAATCCTTAATGTTTTTCTCCCATCTCCTAGTCTAAGTTCCTGATCAATTCACAGTAGCAGACCTCCTATATTTTAGGATCTGAACCTTACTTTCCTTAGAGTGACTGCTTCTCTTTGTGTTAGTTGATTTATCTAAACATACTCATATGGTGCCTAGAAGTATACCACCTGATGGCTTTTTCCTACTGTAATTGACTTCTTTGAACTTAACCTCTGACCCATCTGGCATTCCAAATTCATTGTGTGTGGTACCTTCTGACCATCTCTGTCCCATATTAATGTGGCCATACCACATTTTAGTCATCTAAAGTAATTTGGCTACAACTTTCTCTGCCACATTCTTTATTTATTTATCTGTTTATTTTTAGTTTTCAACATTCATTTCCACAAGATTTTAAGTTCCGAATTTTCTCTCCATCTCTCCCTTCCCCCTACCCTGAGATGGCATGAATTTTGATTACCCTTTTCTCCAGTCTGTCCTCCCTTTTATCATCCCCCCTCTTATCTCCCTCCCATCTACTTTCTTATCTTTATATTTTATTTTCCAGTTGCATGTAAAAACAATTATTTAACATTTATTTTTAAAACTGAGTTTCAAATTCTCTCCCTTCTTCTCTCCCCACCCACTCTCATTGAGAAGACAAGCAATTCATTAGAGGTCATAAATATGCAGTTCTGCAAAACACTTCCATAATAGTCATGTTGTAAAAGACTAACTGTATTTCCTTCCATCCTATCTCATCCCCCAATTATTCTCTTTTCTCCTTTGACCCTGTTCCTTTACAAAATTGTTTCTGACTACCCCCTCCCCCAATGTATCCTCCCTTCTATTATCCTCCCCTCTTGTCCACATCCCTCCTACTTTTCTGTATGGTAAGATACCCAATTGAGTGTATATGTTATTCCCTCCTTAAGTCAAATCCAATGACAATAAGATTCACTCATTCCTTCTCATCTCCCCTTTCTTCCCCTCCATTGTAAAACCTTTTTCTTGCCTATTTTATGTGAGATAATTTACCTCATTCTATCTTTCCCTTTCTCCTTCTCTCAATATATTCCTCTCTCACGTCTTAATTTTATTTTTTTGATATTATCCCTTCATATTCAACTCACTCTGTGCCATCTATCTATCTCTCTATCTATCTATTTATCTATCTATCTATCATCTATCTATTTCCTCCAACAACCCTAATATTGAGAAAGGTCTCATGAGTTACAAATATCATCTTTCCATGTAGGAGAGTAAATAGTTCAATTTTAATAAGTCTGTTATGATTTCTCTTTCCTGTTTATCTTTTGATACTTTTCTTGATCATTGTATTTGAAAGTCAAATTTTCTATTCAGCTGTGGTATTTTTATCAAGAATGCTTAAAAGTCCTCTATTTCATTAAATATTCATTTTTGCTCTAAAGGATTATACTCAGTTTTTCTGGGTAGGTGATTCTTCGTTTTAATCCTAGCTCCTCTGATCTCCAGAATATCATATTCCAAGTCCTTCAACCCTTAATGTAGAAGCTGCTAAATTTTGTGTTACCCTGATTGTAGTTCCATAATACTCAAATTGTTTCTTTCTGGCTGCTTGTAATATTTTTTCCTTGACCTGAGAACTCTGAAATTTAACTACAATATTTCTAGGAGTTTTCCTTTTGGAATCTCTTTTTCAGGAGCTGAGCAGTGGATTCTTTCTATTTCTATTTTACCCTCTGGTTGTAGAATATCAGGGCAATTTTCCTTGATAATTTCTTGAAAGATGATTTCTAGGCTCTTTTTTTGATCATGGCTTTCAGGTAGTCCAATAACTTTTAAATTATCTCTCCTGATCTATCTTCCAAGTGAGTAGTTTTTCCAATGAAATATTTCACATTGTCTTCTATTTTTTTCATTCTTTTGGTTCATTCATTTCTTATAAAGTCATTAGCTTTCATTTGCTCCATTCTAATTTTGAAGGAATTATTTTCCTCAATGAGGTTTTGGACCTCCTTTTCCATTTGGCCCATTCTGCTTTTTAAGGCATTCTTCTCTTCATTGACTTTTTGGACTTCTTTTGTTATTTGGCCTAGTCTGTTTTTTAAGGTGTTATTTTCTTCATTATTTTTGGGAGGGGGTCTCCTTTAGCAAGCTGTTGACTCAATTTTCATGATTTTCTTGCATCACTCATTTCTCTTCCCAATTTTTTCTTTATTTCTCTTACTTGATTTTTCAAAATCCTTTTTGAGCTCTTCCATGACGTGCAACCAATTCATATTTTTCTTGAAGGCTTTTGATGTAGGAGCTTTGATTTTGTTTTCTTCTTGTTGTTATATGTTTTGATCTTTGTCACCAAAGTAAGATTCTATGGTCTGAGTTCTTTTACGATGTTTACTCATCTTCCAGCCAAATACTCAACTTTCTAACTCTTTGTCAAGGTAGGACTCTGCTTCCATTGTGGGTGGGGGTGGGGGTAGGTGTTATGTCCCAGGTTTCAGGGATTTTGTATCAGCCACTTGATCTTCCACCATCCGTGGCCCAGAGTTCTGGAAGCAGTCTTTGCTGTTGTTGCTGCTGCTACTCTTGGCTACCACAGCCACACAAACCCCGACCCCTGCCACTGTTCTGGGGCTGGGGCCAGACCCAGACAGACTGCTTGTTCCCCTTTCACCCAGGTCCCAGAGAGCTTTCCAAATGACCTTTTTAGCATTTGTGGGTTAAGATGTCTGGAAACTGCCACAGCTGCCAATGATTCAGTCCCCTAGGGCCTGCTCCAGCCTGTCTGCACCATTGTGGCCCACAGAGCACTATGCTCTTCTCCCTGCCCAGTGCAATAGACCTTTCCTGTCAACTTTCCAGGTTGTCTTAGGCTGGGGGTTTCTTTCACTCTGTCATTTTGTAGCTCTAGAATTTGTATAGAGTCATTTTTGTAGGTATTTAGCTTTGTGGGAGAGCTCAGGGAAGTCCCTGCTTTTAGTCTGCCATCTTGGCTTTGCCCCACTCTGCCATGTTCTAAGCAACTCACTGCTGTCCTATCTAGTCCCTATTCTTTCTCATTCATCCCTATCTCTTCTCCAGTGGAGACCAAAGAAAATATGTGCCATACCTAAAGCATGTCATCATCAGTGCAACTCTTTAGAGGCATCCTTGGTTCCTGAGGTGATCTCAGTTCCTTCTTTATTTGGCTATATGAAAGTCATGATAAAGATCACCAATCCATTCTTGATTGCTATTGTTAACTGCTGGTGCTTGGGCTATTTAAATGGAGAAGGGGATGTGGGAAAAACCTGCCTAGCTTCAGTCAATGGGGATGATCCATCATTTGGTCATGAACTGAGGGATTGGCTTCCTATCATTGACATACTGTGGACCCTTATTAGGGGGAAAGACTTCTGTTCACAGAATGGGGGTCAAGTTCCCTTTCCCTCCAAACTGACTTCTTCCAGTCAGAGCTTACAATATAGGCAAATAGTGTCACATCTCATATCTTCATTGGAATATGAAGACTCAATGAGGAATCAATATGAGTAGTACTTGAACCTGAAGTAAGAGGCTGGGTTTCTAACATTGGTCCCTTAGTCTTGCCTCATCCCTTTCCATAGAGAACTTAGGTTGCCCTTTTCTCACTTTTCCTCTTGCTCTTGGACTTCCAAGTTCATTGGATGGTCAGGGCTCTACATGGATTTTTCCGGTTTTCTTAGTTGTGGGCTGCTAAGGAGGTTAGGGTTTGGCTTCCTTTTCATTCCTTTTCTTTTCTTTCCATTCTGGTGGCCCAGGAGAGCTCTAAACTGATCCAAGTTCTTCTTAGTGTAATATATCACCTCGTATCAGGTAAAGAGTAGAGAGAAACCTGGCTTCAATCTCCCTCCTATGCTGTCTCTCATGAAAGTCATATGGATGCAGGCTATATTTGCCTAACTAAGCCTAGAAAAGATAATCTAGTACTATCCACTTTATAGAAATAATTGTTTGCCTTATATTTTTAGAATTATTATTAAAGGTTTTGTTTTTATTAGTTAGAAGTCAATACTGATAGATTTGTACATTGTTGATATATGTTGATGACCCAAATTAGCTCTTAATACCTTTCCCCTTCCCTCCTTCTCTCTCTCATACATACATACACACACAAAAAGCTACAGATATATTTTTCTATGTGCATATGCACATATATGTGTATATGTATGCGTGTAGAGATTATAAAAAGAGAACTTACTTCCATAAGTATACATATATTCTCTATATATGTATTATTCATGCATACATCCACACACAGTATCGAATTATTTTGTGAGTTCACCTTTACTGACACACTAAGGCCAAAACCAGAGATTCCAGCAATCCTGGTACCTTAATAGAATTAGGAGTGTAATAGACTCACAGTAGGAGGGAATAGAAGGCTCCCTCTGTCCTTAGAAATCCATGTTCATTAACAGCTACCAGTTACTAACTGGATTGGAAACAACTTGAAAAGCTATCCTGATTCAATTACCCTCTTAAAGTTGCTCTCAATTTCTTTATCTTAGGATTCTTTATTAAACTCCTAGAAATATTGTAGTTAAATTTCAGAGTTCTCAGGTCAAGGAAAAAATATTACAAGCAGCCAGAAAGAAACAATTTGAGTATTATGGAACTACAATCAGGGTAACACAAAATTTAGCAGCTTCTACATTAAGGGTTGAAGGACTTGGAATATGATATTCTGGAGATCAGAGGAGCTAGGATTAAAACGAAGAATCACCTACCCAGAAAAACTGAGTATAATCCTTTAGAGCAAAAATGAATATTTAATGAAATAGAGGACTTTTAAGCATTCTTGATAAAAATACCACAGCTGAATAGAAAATTTGACTTTCAAATACAATGATCAAGAAAAGTATCAAAAGATAAACAGGAAAGAGAAATCATAACAGACTTATTAAAATTGAACTATTTACTCTCCTACATGGAAAGATGATATTTGTAACTCATGAGACCTTTCTCAATATTAGGGTTGTTGGAGGAAATAGATAGATGATAGATAGATAGATAGATAGATAGATAGATAGATAGATAGAGAGATAGAGAGATAGATAGAGAGATGGCACAGAGTGAGTTGAATATGAAGGGATAATATCAATCAATTAAAAAGTATTCGCTAATTACTACCTATCAGGCAATGTGCTAGGCATTGGGGATACAGAGAGAAAAAGAAATACTTGCCTGCAAGAAGCTTACAACATAGTCTGGGTAGGTGACACTTAACATGTAGTATTATTAATATAATTTTATGAGGAAGACACTAGCAATTGAGAGAACTATAAGACTTGATACAGAAAATGACTCCTGAAATAAGCCTCAAAGGAAGCCACAGATTTTAAGATAGGGAGATCGGGAGAGAATACATTCCAGACAGGGGGACTAGGCAGTCAGTGTGAAAACACAAAAATGAAAGACATAGTATGAATAACAGTAAGAAGGTCCATTTCATGGCACGAAGTGAAATAATGTATAAGACTAGAAAGATGATAGAATGAGGACAAGTTCTAAAGGATTTCAAATACACACAGAGCAGTTTATATTTGATCCTACAGATAATAAGGAGTCATTGAGATTTATTGAGTAGAGGAAGGATATGGTCAGTACTGAGCTTAAAGAAAATAATTTTGGTTGTTGTATGAAAGATGAATTTAAGTAAAGAGAGACTTGATTCATGGAGAAACAATTAGGAAGCTATTGAATTGAAGAGAGGTGAACCAGAGTGGTGCTTCTGGGAGTGAAGATAAGGGGTGGATATTGGAGATGTTATGGAGGCAGACACAACAAGATTTGGCAACTGATCATATATATGGAGAGAATGAAAATGAAGAGTTAAGAATGATACCAAGGCCTCAAACTTTGGTGACTGTCAGAATACTGGGATATTCAATACAAATGGGAAAGTTTTAAAGGAAAAGATAGTAACTCGTTTGGGACATACTACATTTGATATGTCTATGTGACAACTACTTTGAAACATCCAATAAACAGTTCATGGTGTATGGCATTGGAACTCAGGAGAGACACTTGGGTTGAATCTACAGATCTAAGCAGTCCTCAATACAGAGAAGGAAATTAAATCAACAGGAGCTGCTGAATATAACCATAAGAAAGACTGTGGAGAGAAAAGAAGAGGGGGGCCAGGGCAGAAACTTGGGCTACACCCACATTTATGATATAAACTATGATCCATCAGATGAGAGTGAAAAGGTATGGTCAAATATGTCAGTAGAGAAGACAAGAGAACAATGTCTTGAAATAGAGAGAGGAGAGAGAATTCAGTAAGACAGGGCAGTCTGCACTATCAAGTGCTGCAAAGAGGTCAAGAAGGATGAGGATTGAGAAAAAAATAATCAGATTTAGTGACCAAGAGATTGTTGTAATTTGGAGGGAGTAGTTCAGTTGAATTACAAAGTTGGAAAACAGAAGGAAAAGGACCTATGAGTTGGAGGGGAGGAGGTGGGTGAGGAGAATAATTCAGGGTTGGGATTTGATAAGTTATCATCAATGGTAAGATAGGGGAGCAAGGGAATCAAGAGTAAAAGATTTCACAGAGTTGAATTGATTCATTAAAACATCAAGACTAGAAAGGGAGGAAAGTAAAACCAGGGCAGGAACAAACCCAGATAATTATTGAGATCTAAGGTGATAGTGAAGTGAGGACTAAGAATTGGTTAATGAAATGTATAGCATGGAAAAATATAGAAGGCTAAAATATGATCCTATAGGGGAATGTCAGAGTTCTTAAACATGGAGCTATTCGAGGGAACATCACATTGTATATTGAAGTCCTTTAGTATGAAGGCATGATTTAGGGCCCACAAGAAACCCAAGGAAGAATCGAATTCTCCATATAGAACTGAAAAGAACATTGGACCTGTAATCAGGAAGATCTAAATTCATATCTTGCCTTAGATGCTTACTAGCCATGTGACTTTAATTTCCTAATTTGTAAAAAATCAGGACAGTAGCACCTATCTTCCAAGGTTGTATTCCAAGGATAAAATGGGAAAACATTTGTAAAAGGCTTTGTAAACTTAAAAAATGTGTCTGTTGCCACTGTCTTTGTTATAGGGAGAAGAATGGGCCAATAGACAGCAACAGCGATGATCTGGATTGCGTAATGGTCTTATATAGTGACTAGGTTGCTGAGTAATGATGGCAGAAGAATTTGGAAATGGTAGTGGAAAAAAAGAGTATTCTAACTCTTCCTCTAGGACTAGTGTGTTGAGGCATACAAGAAGGTGTACTCATTACTAGAAAATGTGGTCAGAGGTAGTCTCACTAGGGGGCAGTAAGCTCTCTTTCAGTTCCAGTAGGTAGAAAGAGCACAAAGTCTAAAAGGAAGACAAATCTGTTAATTACAGGAAAGGAATTCCAGAGGGCAATGGGGTTGGGGAGGAGAATAAAACTGAAGAGGTAAGGTTGGATGGGGTAACACTGAGGTGGTTAAAAGTGAGAGAAGGGGCCTTGGGTTTTGGCAAAAGAAAACTTTGCTAGTCATAATAGAAGAGTCCAGGCAAAGTAGCAGTAGATGGGAGCTGATGATGTCAAGTGGCTAGAATGTTCTACCTTGGGCTTTTCTGGTAGTATGAATCATTAACCAGTTTAGACTGACCCATTTCTTTATGGTTTACAAAATATTTTACACATATTATATCATTTTATCCACCCAACAGTTCTGTGTAGATAGGAAATGCAAATAGTATTATCCCTTCTTTGTAGATGAGGACACTCAGGCTCTAAGTGGTTGTGGTCTCCTCAAGGTTCATGAAACCAGTAAGTGGTAGCTGTGACTCCCAGTTAGGTAACTTTTCCATTACACAAAGTGAGTGTTGAAAGACCTGCCACCACAGCCTCTTCATAGCTCTATGTATGAGACTTCCCTTCGAGAGTTAGTATGAAGAAATATGGCACGCAAATCCTTTCCTGATTTCTCCAGTTGTTACTCTCTCCTTCCTCAAGGTATCATCTATTGACTAACCTATGAATGTCCTATATCCCAACAGTAGAATATTAGTCCATTGAAGGTAGGGACCATTTTGGCTTATCATCTTTGTATATGCTCGTTATAGTAGGTGTTCAATAAAAGCAAATCAGACCGAATTATAGCATTTTGTGGTGGGCAGAATGTCCCTTTTCAAATTTGATCAAATATGGCCATTCTGATTATGTGTCACCAACAAAGCATAGCTAAAGTGTTCTGGGTGCCACAGGGCAGGTGAGTATGTGTGTAGGGAGGGTGGGATTGTCTTTTTTTCTCAGTTTCAAAATAAATTGTACTTAACACCCTAACAAGGGTCTGGTCACATTTTTATGAAAGAGCCATAATCAAATACCTGTGCTGAGGACAGAGTTCCAATTTCAATCACTCACTAGACCGGAGGAACAAGTGTACTCATACAAAGGAATAAGGACCGAAGTTGTGTCCTCTCTCTCAGAGGAGGGGTGGCCTCCCAAATACAAAAGGGATATCACATTTAAGTCCTATTTGTGCCAGGCACATGATCACATTGATACCAACTGGCATTTTAAATAAGGGCCTGTCCCTCTTCATTGTGGTACTTTTTCTTGTGGATGGGTTCTATTTTGGTTTTTGTCAAATATTGTAAAAATGTAGCATTTCATATCTTCTGACGATGATCTTGACACCACATTTTCCTGTTTTATAAACAATTTACAGTGTGGTTTGTTTAGTGGAGAGGAAGCATTTCTGTGAGATGTCTGGGTCATATGCGCCCATTTTTGATGAAGTCGCAATTCTGTCAGCCGGTGTCCTAAATTGAGTTAAGAAGACCTCTGAAACTGTTCAAGCATCTCTTTAGAGATGAACTTATTTTTTCAATCCTTAGTCTTGTAGATACTGAAAAAATTCAAATAATTTAGGGAGGGATGGGGAACTTGTGGCCTCAAGGCCACATGTGGCCCTCTAGGTTCTCAAGTGTAGCCCTTTGACTGAATCCAAACTTCACAGAACAAATCCCTTTAATAAAAGGATTTGTTCTATAAAATGAGGACTCAGTCTAAAGGCCACACCCAAGGACCCAGAAGGCTGTATATGGCCTCAAGGCCACAGGTTCCCCACCCCTGAAAATTTTAAGGAAAGGTTAATCTGAATTCAGTAAAATTCTGAACTATTCTGTTTTTAAAATGTAATTTAATTGCTTCGAGGTACTCAGGTACTTGGATTAAAGGAACAAAGAATAGATTTTCTCAGGAAAGTCTTTTTAATAGTCAAGAATGACATCCTTGTTCTATCCATTGTTTGAAAGTAAGCTTTTGTTTTCAAAATGCTTGAGGGTCTAATGTGACAGAAAAGGAAAATGACAAACATTGAAGGGAATATGGGAACAGTGGGACACAAATGCACTCCTGGTAGAATTGTGAACTGATCCAACCATTCCGGAGAGCAATTTGGGACTATGTCCAAAGAGCTACCAAACTGTGCATACGCTTTGATCCAGTAATCCAGCAATGCCATAACTAGGTCTGTAGCCCAAAGAAATTTTTTTGATATTGTTTGAATATAGACTGAAGCATGCTATTTTTCACTTTTTTTCATTTTTTTCTTTAATTTGAGTCTTCTTGTGCAAAATGACTAATATGGAAATGTTTTACATGAGTACGTATGTATAAACTATATCTGATTGCTTATTGTCTCAGGGAAGGGGGAAGGGAAGGAGAGAGAGAGAGGAATAGGATATGGAGCTCAAAACTCTGAAAAGAACAAATGTTAAAAAACGTTTTAACATGCAATTGGGGGAAATAAAATATATTAAAAGAAAGGTGCACAAGCAAAATGAAAAACTTTAAAGTTTAGAAAGGGGATTGTCAAAATAATGACAAAACTTTAAAGTTAGAAAAAAGTGCTTTCCACATAATAAAAAATAAATAAAAAGAACCTATTTATCCAAAAATTTTGTAGCAGCTCTTTTTATGGTAACAACAAATTAGGAATTGAGAGGATGCCCATCAACTGCTAAAGGAAGGGCTGAGCAAGTTGTGATATATGATTATGATGGAATACTATTGTAGTATAAGAAATGATAAGCAGGAGGCTTTCAGAAAAACCTGGAAAGATTTACATGAACTGATGCAAAATGAGGTGAGCAGAACCAGGAGAGCATTATACACAGTAACAGCAATATTGAACAAACAATAAAATGATCCAAGACAATTTCAAAGGACTTATGATGAGAAATGCTATCTATCTCTACAGAAAGAATTTATGGAGTCTAACTATAGATGGAAATATATATTTTTCAACTTTACTTGTGGTTTTTGGAGGGGTCTGTGTTTTCTTTCACAATGCGATTAATATGGAAATGTTTTGCATGACTGCACATGTATAATCTGTATCAAAATGCTTACCTTCTCAGTGAGGAGGGGGTGAATCAGGAGAAAGAATTTTGAATTCAAAATTTCTAAAAATGAATGTTAAAAATTGTTTTTTACAAGCAATTGGAAAAAAATTTACAAAAATGCTTGAGGGTACTAAAAAAGATTTTGGATACAACCTAAAATTTTTCCTTGAAATTTTATACTCATGGAAACATGGAAGCATCAAAACTGAAAAAAAATCTTAAATTTCATCAAGTTCAAGTGAAATCACACTCAAATTAAAAGGGGCTACTATTACAAACCCATTGTACGTAAGGATCTCTGTGAGCTGCATATTGACTGAGAAAACTATATTAACATTATTTATGTCCTCTTGTATTTTTATTTGTTTTGTTGGATGTTTCCCAGTGATTGGGTTGTCCTTAGAAGTACTACAGGCTACATTTTTGACACCTCTGATATAGTCCACCTTGCTAATTTTTATTAAGAAATTTCTGTCTGGAGAGGATGCACATCTTGCTCAAGGTCTTAATAAGTAAGTAAATTCATAGATTTGGAACTTAAGGGACCTCTGACATCATCTAGTTCAGTCTCTTTGCTTTATAAATAAGGAAAATGAAGATCAGAGAGGTTAAATAAGTTGCCCAGAGGCACACAAGCCATGTGTGCCAGAGACAAGATTTATACCCATGTCTTCTAATTCCAAATCCAGTCTTCACTGCAGCCCAACCTCTTGATTCCAAATCCAGCATTTTTCCCCACTAAGTTGTGCTTGCCCCTAAGTGGTAGAAACAGAACTAACACACAGATCTAGACTCCCAGAAATTGTATTTATACTTCTATTTCACTTTGTAAATCCAGCATAGAATCATGGAACCTGATGATAAGGATCAACCTTGGAGAAAACATCTAGGCCAATCTTTTCAATTTATGGAGGAGAAAACTGAGCTACAGGAAAATAAGAGGATCCCTGCTAATTAACTCGTAACAAAACCAGGATTTGAACCTAGATCTGCTGTCTCTTAGTGCATCTCTCCATTTCTATGTTGCCTTCATCTTTCATAAAGAATATAAAGGTAAATCTGTTTTTTCATCATTTCATGGGAGTTGCTTAAGATGAGCTCCTTAAGAAGAGATACTGAGAAGTTAAAAATAATGACAATGAAAACAATAACAGTAAAACAAACCCCATGTGGGCATATAGAAGATGGTTAGAATATTATAAATGAACTTTAACATCTGCTTATGTTTGGTTATTTTTAACTATGCATATGATTTCATTGGGTTAGGGAATTTTTGATGAAGAAACTCCTTCTATTCATGCAGTCTGGCACCCTCTCTGAAACTGATATAGTCATAGAGAATTGCCTAGCACTCTGAGAGCTTAAGTGATCTGCTCCTGGTCACACAGCCATTATAATAACAGTAATAGTAATTAATAACAATAGCTAGCATTTATCTAACTCTAAAGGCTTGCCAAGCACTTTACATTTCTGACCATTTGATCCTCACAACAATTCTGTGAGGTAGGAGCTATTATTACTATCCCGCATTTTACAGATGAGTGAACAAAGGCTGAGAAGTGTGATTTGCCCAGATAGCTAGCATAAGTCTGAGGCATTATTTGAAGTTTGTCTTCCTGACTACTGACTCCAAGAATAACCGTTATCTCTTATGCTATGCTGTCTCTCATGTTTAAAAAAATCTACTATATCGGGGGGGCGGAGACAAGATGGTGGAGTAGAAACACACAAATACGCTAGCTCTGAACCTACAGCCCATGAAATATCTGTAGTAAAGAGCTGCCAATAAATTCAGGAACAGGAGAAGCCACATAACAGCAGAGCGGATAAGATTTCTGTTCCAGAGGGACCTGCAAACCTCTCGCAAAAGGTCCGTCGGAGCCCAGCCCAGCCCTGCCCCGGCCCCATCACCAAGAAGAGAAGATCCGAGCGGACTTCAGGGATGGGATCTCCAGCGGCCACGCAGGTCCCTCCACCCACAGGTGACGGGGGTCGGTGAGAAGGTTTCTTTGGTGGGTCAAGAGGGGAGTGGGGTGCCCCCATACTCAGGCCCCCTCAGGAGGCAACAGCGGAGGCAGAAGCAGACCAAGGCTCCCCAAGCAGGCAGGAGCCCGGATCCATTGTTGAAGGTCTCCACATAAACCCCCTGAGGAAACTGAGCCAGTGAGGTGGCCCTGCCCCCACCTGAGCACCTAAACATAATCTCACACTGAATAGCAGCCCTGCCCCCGCCCAAAGCCCTGAGGCTGGGAAGCAGCATTTGAGCCTCAGACCCCAAGCGCTGGCTTGGAGGATCAGGAGGCAAGGTGGGTGTGAGGAGAATATTCAGAGCTCAAGTCACTGGCTGGGAAAATGCCCAGAAAAGGGAAAAAAACCAAGACTATTGAGGGTTACTTTCTTGGTGAGCAGGTTTCTCCTCCCCTCCCTTCTGATGAGAAAGAGCGGTGCTAACCGTCAGAGAGAGACACGGAAGTCAGTGCTTCTACATCCCAGCCCACTCAATGGGATCAGTTCTGAGAAAAGGCCGTAAAGAGCGCAAAAAATTTTCAAAATTATGTTAGAGAGGTGGAAGAAAATCTGGGAAGGGCAATAAAAGACTTGCAAGAAAAGTATGAACAACAGATCAGATCCCTGCTAAAGGAGACCCAAAAAAATGCTGAAGAAAATAACACCCTGAAAAATAGGCTAACTCAATTGGCAAAGGAGGTTCAAGAAGCCAATGAGGAGAAGAATGCTTTCAAAAGCAGAATTAGCCAAATGGAAAAGGAGATTCAAAAGCTCACTGAAGAAAATAGTTCTTTCAAAATTAGAATGGGACAGATGGAGGCTAATGACTTTATGAGAAACCAAGAAATCACAAAACAAAACCAAAAGAATGAAAAAATGGAAGATAATGTGAAATATCTCATTGGAAAAACAACTGACCTGGAAAATAGATCCAGGAGAGACAATTTAAAAATTATGGGCCTACCTGAAAGCCATGATCAAAAGAAGAGCCTAGACATCATCTTCCATGAAATTATCAAGGAAAACTGCCCTGATATTCTAGAACCAGAGAGCAAAATAAATATTGAAAGAATCCACTGAGCACCACCTGAAAAAGATCCAAAAAGAGAAACTCCTAGGAATATTGTGGCCAAATTCCAGAATTCCCAGGTCAAGGAGAAAATATTGCAAGCAGCTAGAAAGAAACAATTCAAGTACTATGGAAATACAATCAGGATAACACAAGATCTAGCAGCTTCTACATTAAGGGATCGAAGGGCATGGAATAGGATATTCCAGAAGTCAAAGGAACTAGGACTAAAACCAAGAATCACCTACCCAGCAAAACTGAGTATAATACTTCAGGGAAAAAATTGGTCTTTCAATGAAATAGAGGACTTTCAAGCATTCTTGATGAAAAGACCAGAGCTAAAAAGAAAATTTGACTTTCAAACACAAGAATGAAGAGAAGCATGAAAAGGTAAACAGCAAAGAGAAGTCATAAGGGACTTATAAAAGTTGAACTGTTTACATCCCTACATGGAAAGACAATATTAGCAACTCTTGAAACTATTCAGTATCTGGGTACTTGGTGGGATTACACACACATACATGCACATGCACACACTCATAGAGACAGAGTGCGCAGAGTGAATTGAATAGGATGGGATCATATCTTAAAAAAAAATGAAATCAAGCAGTGAGAGAGAAATATATGGGAGGAGAAAGGGAGAAACAGATTGGGGCACATTATCTCTCATAAAAGAGGCAAGCAAAAGATTTTTTTAGTTTGGGGAAAAAGAGGGGAGGTGAGAGAAAAACATGAAGTTTACTCTCATCACATTCCACTAAAGGAAGGAATAAAATGCACACTCATTTTGGTATGAAAACCTATCTTACAATACAGGAAGGTGGGGGACAAGGGGATAAACAGGGTGGGGGGGATGATGGAAGGGAGGGCATGAGGAGGAGGGTACAATTTGAGGTCGACACTCATAGGGAGGGACAGGATCAAAAGAGAGAATAGAAGTAATTGGAAGCAGGATAGGATGGAGGGAAATATAGTTAGTCTTATACAACACAACTATTATGGAAGTCATTTGCAAAACTACACAGATTTGGCCTATATTGAATTGCTTGCCTTCCAAAGGGAAGGGGTGGGGAGGGAAGGAGGAAAAGAAGTTGGAACTCAAAGTTTTAGGAACAACTGTCGAGTACTGTTCTCGCCACTAGGAAATAAGAAATACAGGTAAAGGGGTATAGAAAGTTATTTGGCACAACAGGACAGAGGAGAGGATGGAGACAAGGGCAGAGAGAAATGGTGGAGGAAAGAGCAGAGTGGTGATGGGGGCAATTGGAATGCTTGGTGTTTTGGGGTGGGGGGAGGGGACAAGGGGGGAGAAAATTTGGAGCCCAAAAATTCTGTGAAAATGAATGTTTAAAGTGAAATAAAGAAATAAATTTAAAAAATAAAAAAAATCTACTATATCTATATATAATTTAAACATCATGTATGCATAGTATGCGGGTATGTGTGTGTGCATGTATGTGCACATGCGTATTTCAGTTAATTCTGTTTTACTAACACATCAGCCTGCCTGGATCAGGCCAAGTTTCTCAGGTTTGTCTGGGTTAAATCCCTGAGATTTTTTTCCTTAGGTAGGGTAGGGATCGATAGGGGTTGATCCAGGCTACGTAGAAGCAAAGCCAAGGGAGAAGTCCCAAGGAAAAAGTAGATTTGGGAGACAGCTTGTTTTTATGGTGATTGGGCAGTGATTGGTCAAACTCAAGTTGGACACACAGAGATCTGAGCGGGAAGGAGAAGAGTAGAGAGAACAAAGATCAGAAGAGAGTTATTATAAGTCAAACTCCCCAAAGCCTATAATCCGAGCAGGTGACTGAGGACAGGTCTATGAGCCAGACTAGAATCAGAGGAGGTTGGGAGACAAGGTGGGAATTTAAGCTGAGTTCTCTCTTGGGTGGAAAAAGTGTGGCTGCTCAAGTCCTCTGTTGGAATGCCCATTGTTAAAAGAAAACTATAGCCTTCTTGGCCCAAAAAGAAGTGGTCTTCTTCAGCCTTTAAAAAAAAAAAAAAAAGATCAGTTAAAGTGATGTCTCAAAATTGCTTATTTCTGTAGTTCTCTGAGATAATAGCCAGTGTTTGTATAACACTCAAACATTTGCAAAGTGCTTTACAAAAAATTATCTCACTGGATCCTTCTGACAGACCCGCGAACTATGTACTATTATTGCTCCCATTCAAAATATGAGAAAACTGAAGCCCAGAAAGGTTGCGACTAATCCAGGGTCACACAGTGTCTGAAGCTATAGTTCAACTCAGGTCTTCCTGGCTCTGATGGAGCACAGGTCCAAGTTGAGACCTTTGCCCCTTACCCCAAAAGAGTTTGGGTCCCATTTGTCTAAAGGACCCTGAAAAACCCCACGTTGAAATCTCCTCAAATTTCCCCACTTGATCTGGTGTCCTCTTGAAACCATAAACTTTTCATAATCTCTATGCCCAAATCACTGTTACCTCTGGATTGCCTCTGTCTACTTCCCACCCTTGATCCTATCAAAATTCCATTTTCTTGTTTCCTGGCATCTGACCTCTAGTTACCCCATTCCAATCAAGATTCTCCCTAAATTTGATCTCTTGTCACCCCAGCGTACTAGTCTTTCCCATCAAGATCTTTCCTAGATTTGACCTCCAGTCAACACTAGTCACTTCCATCAAGAACCTCCCTAGACAGCCCCTACTCCTCCAGACACCTCAGACTACTTGGCTACTCCAAGATCTCTCCCTCAGTCTTTCTGTATATAAGATCCATCTTTTTTCCATGAAAAAGCTCAGATTCAATCTGGCTCAGATTCAGTCTGGCCCGTTTGTCAATACAAATATAATACAAATGTTCTGATTCCTTAAGAGTCTACCCAATATGGTGGATTTTTAACAAACTTTATTTTTCTTTGGCTGAAAGAACCTTGAGTCAAATTCATTCAGGCAAGACTCTCTTGCTGCTATTTTGAGGTCTCAACACCCCTACACCTCAACAGGTCTAGGTCCAGGTCTCTTGCCCAATGTTCCATCTAGCTGCCTACCTGAGATAGATCTGAAATAGTCCTACATCTTTGGGGGGCCAGGAGAGGGCTATAGGATTGAGATATGTAACTGTATACAGTGTGTCTTGTCTGCCCTATCCCTCCCCCACACCTCAACCTCCAAATCCTTGCAGTATTTCCTTATCCAATTCTTCCACCAGAGCCTTAACTCTAGGCTCTTGGCACTAACCATTTTATAAACTATAACATAGAGGAAAAGAGAAGAACACATCTAAAATCTGATCATCTAGAAATGACTGAACAACAATAACAAAAGAGAGGAAAGAAGTAAAAGACAGAAGAAATAGCTAGAAGGCTCCTCATGGTATGGTCAATAGAGTGTTGGATGCAGAGTCCTGAAGACTAAAAGTTTGTCTCCTCCTTGGCTCACCAACCTGAGTTCAAATTCTGCCTGTCATTAGCTAACTGACCCAGGGCAAATCCTTTAACCTCTGTCCTCCACAGTTTGCTTATCTATCAAATGGGAATAATAATAGACTTGCTTCCTAGGGTTGTTGAGCAGATGGAATGAGATACATGTAAAGTACTTTGCAAACGTTAAAGCATTAGGTACATGTTAGCTATTATTAATATTATTTTGGGTGAAGTGTGAAAAACTTGATCCTTGGATTCTGCATAAGACCTGGGCTCAGTTTGGATTGGCTTAGGTTCCTGTTGCTAATTACTAACTGAAGATAATTTCATCTCAAGAGAAAAGACAGAAATGCTCTCAGAGAAAAAGCAATCCTTGCTCCTGAGCCACCAGAAAAATCAACAGACAATTTGCTATATCAAATCATCATGAAAATTAGTCTCCAGAGGTTTTTAACAGCCAATTCTGGTGGGACAAAAAAGTGTGAGCTAGATACCCTTTCAAATTTAATCTGTTTTGTTAGTCCTCATCATTTTCTTAAAGCTAGTCAGTCAATGAAACCATAAAGTAAGCCCCACTTTGTAGTTCTTCAGATTTTCTAGGAGTAAATGTTCACCCCCAAAATTTAACAATCAGCTCTCCTGACCTAGTTCATGCTGCTTCCAGCACACACACACACACACCCACACACACCCACCCACACACACCCACCCCCACACACACACACACACACACACACACAACAAAGAGATATAACTTAAGAGAAGGAAGGAAAGGAAGACAGTGACCATTTGAAGGTCACAAGAACTTGGATTTGAATCTAAACTCAATATTGGGAGAGGAAGAAAACATGAGTAGTGATAATGTTGCTGTCCTCTTGATGAGGTCTCTCAAAGAAACTCTTTGTCAGCCTGTTGTAAATAATAGAGAGGTCTGGTGGTTTACTGGGGCATGTTATCAGGATATTACTATCTGACAGACATGGCAACCACAATCTACTTCTGAGGATTTGGATGGGGACAAATGATACTGACAAAGGGAACCTAAAAAAAAATATTATTAGGGATAGTGAAGTCTCAAGCAAGAGACGTTAGGGCAAGTTTCTTAATCTTTTCTGGGTCATGGAGCCCTTTGACTGTCTGATGAAACCTATGGATCTCTTCTCAGAAGAATCAGTTTTTTAAAATTCAAAATGGAAGGAAATACTACATTTCAGTTAGAAGCTAATGAACAAAGTTGGGATTTTTTAAGTCCAAGTTCGTGGGACTCCCTGAAACCTATTCATTGACCCTTTGCTTCTGTCCATGGTCACCTAGTTAAGAAGAACCCTTACCTCTGGGTCCATAAATTAGTGCTTTCATGACTACCTTCAGTTAAAGGCAGGGAGTTAAGAAGATAAGATAAGGTTTGGGAAAGAGAGCAGCTGGCTAAGCAGATGGTGCCTGAGATGGGGTTTAATTCCTCGTTGTTGAGTCCTTGACCAGGAAGACAGTGACCTGAGAATGGGGAAAAACAAACAAACAAAAAAAACCCTAATAATGCTTGCCTGAAGTTTTGCAAACCTGATCAAGAGAGCTTTTGATAAAGAAAATCTACTTATACATATATATGTGTATGTATGTATGTATGTATATCAAGATAGATACCTTTCAGAGTAGGTGCCACACAGAGAGAAGAGTAGAAGCAACAGGTCCCAGAAATTCAGAGAGAGAGTGTGAGAGAGAGAGAGAGAGATACAGATAGAGAGATAGAGATGGAGAGACAGATAGAGAGATAGAGATGGAGAGACAGAAAGAGAGAGATAGAGACAGAGACAGAGAGACACAGTGAGATAGAGAGAGATAGAAAGAGAGAGATAGAGAGAGAGATGGAGAGATAGAGAGAGAGATACAGATAGAGAGATAGAAACGGAGAGAGACAGAGAGATAGAGAGACAGAGATAGATGATAGATAGATAGATAGATAGATAGATAGATAGATAGATAGATAGATAGATAGATATAGAGAGAGATGGAGAGAGAGAGAGATGGAAAGAAAGATAGGGAGAGATATAGATATAGATAGATAGACACATACATCAATCAAAGAATGAAGCTACCAATAAAACCTACAGTCTCATACAGTCACAAACGTACAATGTATGCATGGTAAGGAGAATAAAGACAAGGAGTCAAATTAAACCTCCTTGAAGCTTGAGGTTCATGCCTATGGACATAGGAAAGTGCACATTATTGAAAAGAAAGAGAAATTTTTATATAGGGAGTCAAAACATCTGGAAAGATTTTGGAGAATTTAGAAAAGCGAACAAGCGCAGTAAACTTTGTCTTCCTTTCTCCAGTCTCTTCCTCTCCAAACCATTCCACACTCTGCTTTTGATTAGTCTTTCTCAACTTCCACTGTTATTATCAATCTATCAACCAACAAATCCATCAACAAGCACTTATTAAGTACTTCCTTTGTGCCTAAATGGAAGTTCTCAAAGTGATTGCATTCTATTAAGGAAGACAGGCATGCTAAGTATTTACAAAAAGGATGTTTGGGAGAGGAGAGGACCAGCAGCTGGTATTTGGTGGCTCCATGTAGAAGCTGCTACTTGAGCAGAATTTTGAAGAAAATAAGGGATTATAAGATACTGACTTGAGGAAAAGGTACATTTTAGGCTTGGGGAATTGTGAGTGAGAAGGTGCAAATGAGAGATAAAATGCTGTGACAAAACCAGTTAGGCGGAACTTTAGCAAAGGAGCCTTTCTGAAAACATCTGCCTCTAGGCCCTGCATTCTATCCACTCTATCACTTAAATGACCTTAAAGACAGGAAGATCTTGATTCTAATTCTGCTTCTGATATATAATTGTTTTGTAACTCTGGGCAAGTTATTTAACAGAGGCCAAAGGTGTCAAACACACCGCATGCACCCGGCATTACTCCCTAGTTGGCAGAACCAGATGGAAATAGCACTGGAAAATATTTAACAAAATAGATAAAACTATAAATAACATTACATTTTAAAACTAAGTTAATCTGTGGCCTGCAGGGACCTTTATGTCCAGAATAGTAGCACCCTTCTCCCTCTTCATAGCCCACTAAGATCAAAGTAAAACTCAGTAAAAAATGAAGGAAACTGAAAAAGATCTGACTTGTAAAGTCCAGTTTTGCAATTTGCTTCAGGTGAAGAGACATCTGGCAGACCAAAAAAAAGGAAAAGAAAGATAAAGATATATTTAGTTTTAAAATGGAAGAAGCAGAACTAGTCCCCATTATCCTCTCGCCAAGGCAGGAAATGTTACATACGCAAAAAGTGAGAAAGTGAAAATTCCATCAGAGTTCAAGGGAGGGAGAGAGATCACTTGAGGCTGGATTGGTCAGGGTTAGATGGGATTTGAGGTGAGATTGGAAGGATATTTATGGCTTAGAAAGGGGGGAAGGATACAGGACATAGCTCTCCAGTAGAGGGAATGTCACAAAGGTGGAAAAATGGAGGGTGCAGCCAGGGTCCAGGGAGTAAACCAGGTTTTCTGCAGTTCCAAGGTTTATTTACAGATGTAGAAGGCTGGAAAAGGCTATAAAACTGTGAAAGTCAGGCCAAAGAGTTTGGCCTTCATTCCATAGACATCAGGGACCAAATGTAGCTTCTTGAGCAGGAGTGACATGATGTTGATGAGTTTTAGGGGAAAGATTTATAGTAGAGAAAGCATAAAGGCTGAGAGATTAGTTAGGAGGCCATTGCGATATTTTAGGTCAGAAGAATAATATGAAGCATCAGGTATAGAATCAGAAGATATTGGTACCCAGCAAGTTACTTAACCTCAGTGGGCCAGAGTTAACATTTGGACTGCTTAGTTCACAAGGCTGCTGTAAAGAAAGTACTTTGTAAACCTTAGAGTAAAATATAAATATGAATCATCATTATTCTTTTAGTATTTCTTCTAGAATAAATTTTTAAGTAGATTGCTACTTTACTCACAAGAGGACATGAACAATAGCCTAACGATGGACTGGCATGACTAGATTATGGCATGCACTGTTGAAGGGAACTTCCAAATTGATGAGATCATAGATAGATAGATAAAGAGAGAGACAGAGACAGAGACAGAGACTGAGAGAGACAGACAGACACATAGATACATACATTTATGCATTTTATATTTAAATGTGTTCATCTCTTTGGCCAAGCATCTTCACATCTTTACCTCTCTGGGCCCCAGTCTCCTCATATGTAAAACTAAAGGGATTTCTTGAATGACCTTTGAGGTCCCTTCCAACTCTAAAGCTATGATTCCATGGCACTAGGTTGCCTATTTTCTTAATATAAGCTCTACACACTGGATACAACCCACACATCGAATACAGTGCCGGAGACCTAAGCACCTAGTAAACATTTTGTAAAATTAATTGAATAAAGGAAAATTACTGGTTCCAAAAATGAATAATAAGCATCTTGAACAATCATGTTTCCGGATAATAATGTCCTCGGTAGATTGCTGTCATGAAGTTCAGGGTATAAGTAATATAAAATTGAGGACATGAAGCACATGTGAATGGCCTTTAGGGGATTTCTTGGGGCAAGGAGAGTCAGAGATGAGTCGTGCAGGGAGGCAAGACGGTGTATGATTAATTCTGTCTGCTTACATTGGGAGTTCCTAAGTGATTAAAAAACGTCAGTTTGACTAAGCCAGAAACCATGTGTTGAATAACAGGAAGTCTTTCAAGCAAAACAACATAAATTTCCAGATAAATGGCACAAGATTTTGTTATGTGCTGACCAGGCTAAGTACTTGTGCTGACCATAAACTCTGGGTGGGACCTCAGAAGACTGGGCACACATAGCAGGACGTGTTGGCTGAGTTTGTTCCAATAATTTCCACTAAAGACCACTTGCTTTTAACCAAAAAAATGCCATCTGGTAAATAGAGACCCCTTGTTTCCTTTCAATTCCAACTCTAACTCAGAGAGACACTTTCTTTGTCTGTCTGCTTATGTATGTGGTAAGTATCTGTCATTTTTGCCCCATGAAAAGAGAAGTGAAACAATTCATGCTTTAGAAGAATTAAACTTTTTAGGTATAGCACTGGCTTAAAAAGAGAAAATAAATTCAGAACTGTGGAAGTCACTGCAGCTTCCACCCCAGAGGCGTGTTATCTTTCCTCTTGATGCTCTTAGAGTTAAAATTTTTCCTTAGAAATAATGATTTCCACCTGATCCCCTGTAAAAGAGCATTCTCAGTCCCATCAATGATGATTTTCTCCCTAAGAAAGGTAGCAGCATGCATCTTCTGACTTGCCCCCAGGATCTAGTAGGTTTCAAAATAGTGGTGGGAACAACATCTGCTAAGATTTCTACCATGTGTCTGGTCAGCTTTTTCTCTGTAACAGTCAGTGAAACCATACTTGAGACTTAATTAGTCCAGGGTATAGAGACTCAAATTATTGATGTAGCTTCCTAGACGTCTAAGTATAAAAACCTAGCTCATGAAAAGCGACAGACCCTTGAGACTTGACACGTTTCCAACAGCTAGCATAGCAAACGTGAAACTGAGGGAGGTTCACCCAACTGAATAAATACTATGTCCTTGCTGAATATTCTCTTCATGTATTGTTGAGTAAACATCCTTTGGTTGTTCTGTGGGGTGTATGGGATGTTCAGGATGACTAGCACCTCTGGTATGAATGCTGGCTGAACCCTTTTCTGGGCTGCTTATCTGCCTTTGGTGTCCATTTGATTCACCCAACTCTCACTTGTGGCAACAAGCAGTTATAGCATGTGCTACAACCACACTCTGATAAGCCCTCTTGGCAGACAGGCTAAACCAGGTTGGGGGTAACCAACAAGCCTCAAACCTATTGGTGAGTTGGGGGATGACTGCCTGAAGTATGTGACCAGTTTCCCCAGTGAAATGGAAAGATGAGAACAATTTGTTCCAATGGCCATAATGCCAGCTGAAACAGGAACTATGGAGTGGCAAGGTCATCCACTGCATCCCAGGCCATCGCCAGTCATCCTGACTTTTGTCCTGCCACGGAACTTCAATGACTCAGAAAGATGGAATGAGACTGACAATTTTGTGATAACAAAGGACAAATAACAACCACGGTAATGGTTATTCTATGGATATTTCATTCTAATCTTGACCACTGGTCTAGCTGGAGTTCTACTCTAAAACTACAACACACATGTTACATGTTTCTACACCGAAGGCTGATGACACTAAACAACCAAAATTTCTTAATTCCTTCGCCAGGGAGAAAATTTGCTCAGCTAGCCAACAATACTGTTTGAGTTCAAAATCAGACTCTAAGGAAATGATGATATTTAAGTTGGAAGTCATTTCATTTTATTTAAGGGCTTTAGATCCATCTCTCTGTGCTGGTACATCACTAAAGCTGCTCTCAGGTTTAGTGCCTTGCCCAACCCCAAATCCTTGAATTCTTAACATCTGTGTTTCCACTGTTCACTCAAGCATAGTGCTTGTAATAATGACATCTGACAAATCATTTGAGAAACCACTCTTGTCTTCTACTACTGAAAAAAGCAGCAATTTCCTGTAGAAGGAGTAAAATATTCATTATGAAGCAAGAACAAGGCTTAAAGAAATAGAGCTGATGGATCATGGGGCCCTATAGAATCTAACAGGACTTTGACATCAGTGTTCCTGAATGCCATCTCTTTGAACCATGGAATCATAAAAGATACTTTAGAGGTCATCTAATACAACCTTCTAATTTTGTGGATGGAAAATCTGAGGATCATAAAGGCTAAGTGATGCATCCAAGGTCACATAGTCAACCAGGGTGAGAACCAGGGATACAACAAGATTTCTTGACTCTTACTCCAGTGCTCATTCCAGTTGATCATGTCTGAACCTGGTCAACACCCTTTCTACTACTATTTGTAGGAAGGAACCAGGGCCATTCCTTTGACAATGAATTAACAATCATTTGTTAAGCTCTTTTTACACAAAAGGCGCTATGTTAGAATCTGGGGTGGGAGGAGAGAGGAAAGAAACAGAAGGAAGGTCCATAAGGTATAAGAAACAGTTCATATCCTCAAGGAGATTCAATTCTAGTTGGGGAGGGAAGGCATAAAAAAAGCATAGAAAATTGAGTAATAAGCTGAAGAAAAATAACTTCACAAGGAAGTGGTCAATGAATGTTTCAAGCAATAATTGCTACCAGTTCAGAGAAAAGGAGATGACAGAAACACAGAATCTCAGAATTGGAAGGGACCATCTAATTGAGGAGTAACCTTTTTGGCAGTCAGGTGAAGCCTATAGATCCCTTCTCAGAATGAAGTTTTTAAATGCATAAAATGAAATACATAGTATTACAAAGGAAATCACATTAAAATATGGTTATCAAAATATTTTTAAAAATTCTAGAGCAACTGCTACCTTAAAAAAAGAATCCCTGGGTAGGCTGAGTCAATATAACAAAAAATGACGTTCTACCCAAATTAATAAGCTTAGTCAGGGCCATGCTAAATTGCCAAAAAAGTTATTTTGCAGAATTAGAA
Source organism: Notamacropus eugenii (assembly GCF_028372415.1). Classification (NCBI taxonomy): domain Eukaryota; kingdom Metazoa; phylum Chordata; class Mammalia; order Diprotodontia; family Macropodidae; genus Notamacropus; species Notamacropus eugenii. The sequence continues at coordinate 300,384,074 of NC_092877.1, read as the reverse complement.
AAAAATAATAACAAGATTCATCTGGAAGAACAAAAGGTTAAGAATACCAAGGGAAATAGTGGGAAAAAATGAAAAGATGGCTTAGCTGTGCTAGATCTCAAACTACACCATAAAGTGGTAATCATCAGAAGTCTCTGGTACTGGCTAAGGAGAAGAATAGTGAATCAATGGAATAGATTAGGTACCTAAGACACAATGACCATAGCAATCTAGTGTTTGATAAACTCAAAGACCCCAGCCTTTGGCATAAGAATTCATTATTTGCCAAAAACTACTGGGAAAACTGGAAAACAGTATGACAGAAACTAGGTTTAGACCAACATCTTCACCATATACCAAAAAAGGTGAAAATGGGTACATGGTTTAGACATAAAGGGTGATATCATAAGCAAATTAAGAAAGCAAGGAATAGTTTGCCTGTCAAATCCATGAAGAAAGAATTTATGACCAAACAAGAAATAAATAGGATTACAAGATGTAAGATAGATAATTTTGATTATATTAAACTTAAATATATTTGCACAAACAAAACCAATGCAGCCAAAATTAAAAGAAAAGTGGAAATGTGGTAAATAAATTTTACAGCAAGTGTCTCTGATAAAAGCTCCATTTCTCAAATATATAGAGAACTGAGTCAAAGATATAAGAATATAAGTTATTTCTCAATTGATAAATATTCAAAGGAAATGAACAGTTTTCAGAAGAAATCAAAGCTATCTATAATAATATGAGAAAATGCTCTAAATCTCTTTCAATTAAATAAATTCAAATAGAAAGAACTTTGAGGTGCCATCTCACACCTTTCAGATTGGGTAATATGACAGAAAAAGAAAATGACAAATGTTGGAGAGGATATGGAAAAATTGAGACACTAATGCACTTTGGTGGAATTGTGAACTCATCCAATCATTCCAGAGAGCAATTTGGACCTATGCCCAAAGGGCTATCAAATTGTGGATACCCATTGATCTAGCAATACCACTCCTAGATCTGTACCCCAAAGAGATCATAAGAAAGGAAAAATATTTATAGCAACTCTTTTTGTGGTGGCAAAGAATTGGACATTGATGGAATACCCATCAATTGGGGAATGGCTGAACAAATTGTGGTATATGAATGTATTCTATTACATTATTGTGCTATAAGAAATGACAAGCAGGATGTTTTCAGAAAAGTCTTGGAAAGATGTGTATGAACTGATGCAGAGTGAAGTAAGTGAACAGGAGAACATTGTATATAATAACAGCTACATTGTGCAATGATCAACTATGAATAACTTGACTCTTCTCAGCAATACAATGATCCAAGACAATTCCAAAGAACTCATGACGGAAAATGCCATACACATCCAGAGAAAGAACCGATGGAGTCTAAATAGAGATTGAAGGATACTATCTTCATTTTCTTTACTTTTTTTCATGTTTTTTCCCCTTCCACTGTTTGTGGTCTGTTTCTTCTTTCACAACAAGACTAATATGGAAATATGTTTTATATGATTGCACATATAAAAGCCATATCAAATTGCTTACTGTCTTAGGGAGAGGGAAGGCGAGGGAAAAAATTTGAAACTAAAAAAAAATTTTGAATGAATGTTAAAAATTGCCTTTACATGTCTTTGGAAAAAATAAAATGTTGTTTTTTAAAAGAATCCTCTCTACAATATGCACCACAAAGAATCATCCAGCCTTTGATTAAAAACCTCAAGAGAAGGCGGAATTCATTAACTCTTAAGTCAATCCATTCCATTTTGGGATAACTCTAATTGTCTTGAGAGGCAGCTTGTTGAAATGGAGAAGGAGCTCATTTTGGAGCCCAGAAGGTATGGGTTCAAGTCCTGCCTGTAATGCTGCCTAAATGACCTCTCAGGTCTTTTATGTACCTCTCTAGGAATATAAATTGCAGATAAAGTTGCTGACCTTCTGTTGTAGAGAGACTGTTCTCATCTGGAAGTTCCTCATGCCAATGAAACCATAGGCACAGTCCCTATCCCTAATTGTCATGATATTTTTCCTGATGTAAAGCCTAAATTTGCTTCTTAGCAACTTCTGGAAATAGTTCAGGATATCCATTTTGGTGTTTTATTGAGGACTTCTTTTTCTAGTTGTTTTTTTTTTTAATTATATGTCCAATTCATTGATCGGCTCTTTCTCTGTTTTATTGGTATAAGTATTCAGAGGTATAACTTTTTCTCTGATTACTGCTTTTGCTGCATCCCATAAGTTTTGGTATGTTGTCCCATTATTGTCATTTTCTTTAATAAAATTATTTACTATTTCTGTGATTTGTTCTTTTACTCATTCTTTAAGATTAGGTAATTTAGACTCCAATTAATTCTGAATCTGTGTTCCATGGTTTTTTTATTAAATGTAATTTTTATTTCATTATGATCTGAAAAGAATGCATTTGATATTTCAGCTCTCCTGCATTTGACCATAAGGTTTTTATGCCCTAATATATGGTCAGTCATTCTTGTATATGTAGTATGTACCCCTGAGAAAAAAGGCATATTCCTTTCTATTACCATTCAGTTTTCTCCAGATGTCTATCATATCAAGCTTCTATTCATCGTTCATCTCTTTAACTTCTATCTTACTTATTTTTTGGTTAAATGTATTTAGTTCTGAGAGGGGAAGGTTGTTTCCTATCTATTTCCACCTGTAATTCATTTGCCTTTTCCTTTATATATTTGGATGTTATAGCCTTTGATACCTATATGTTTAGTGTTGATATTAATTCATTATCTATGATATCTTTAGCATAATGTCATTTCCCTGCTTATCTCTTTGCAAAAGATATCCCATATGTGGTCAAGACAGAGTACAGCAGGACTATTATCTCCTATCACTGTTTACAGGGTAGTCTGGAGAAATATAAGAATTGAGTTGGGCTGTCACACATTGAAGAATGTGTGAAATTCCAATGTGTAGAGATAAAGCAAAGGGCCCACCAGGCAGGGAAGATAATTTAATCCAGTACATGGAGGGAAGAAACTACAAAGTATGCTTAACACTTACTGAATAGGTAACTTGATTGTATAGGAGAAAATAGGTGGGATCATGAAGAGCCTTAATTACTAGGCTAGGGGACTTGAACTTGATAATTAGACATTTCTCTTCAGGCAATAATGCTTAAGGAAAGGTAGGCAATCTTGTGATTATGTTTCGGATGGTTTAGAGAGGGGGAAGTCTGAAGGTAGGGAGAACGGTTAGGTAACTCAGAGTCAGTGGAAAGGAAGACATCGGAAATGGAAGAGAGGGGAACAATTGATAGTTCTGCAGGAGATGAAAGGATGTGGATTAAGGTCATGGGCGCAAAAAATATTTATAGCAGTTCTTTATGTGGTGGCAAAGAATACAAAATTGAAGGGATACCCATCAGTTGGGGAATGGCTGAACAAATCATGGGATATGATTGTGATGAAAGCCTATTGTGCTATAAGAGATGACAAGCAGGATGCTTTCTGAAAATCGTGGAAAGATGTGTATGATGTAGAGTGAAGTGAGCCGAACCAGGAGATCATTGTACATAGTAACAGCAATTTTGTAAGGATAATCAACTGCAAAACATTTAGCTACTCTGATCAAGACAGTGACCCAAGACAATTTCAAAGGTCTCATAATGAAAAAATGTTATCTACCTCCAGAGAGAGAACTGATGAATTCTGAGTGCAGATTGAAGCATACTTTTTAAACTTCCTTTATTTTCCTTATGTGTATATGTGTGTGTGTTTTCTCTTTTAACAAGGCTTATATGGAAATACGCTTAGCATGACTTCACATGTGTAATCCATATCTTATTGCTTGCCTTAAGGGGGAAGGAGATATGAGGGGAAAAGAGAATTTGAAATTCAAAATATTTTTTAAGAATCAATGTTAAAAAAGTTGACATGTAATTGGTAAATATTTAATGAAATACTTTTTTTTAAGAAAGGTCACAGGTGCTGTACTTAGTTTTGACAAAGAAAAGGGACGCTTCTCTTTCTGAGAGAGAAAGTTTGGGGGGAGGTGGGCAAAGATAAAGAGAAATGTTGAGAAGAAAAAGGAAGGAAGTTGAGGAAGTTCACTTCAGATGGCCTTGATCTTTGTTAAGTAGATGTTAAGATCATCTACTGAGAATAAGGGCGGAAGGGGAGAGGTAAGTTAGGGATTGGGGGAGCAAAAGAGGTTTGGAATAGTACTATGAGATTTCACAAGTGAGTTAACAGAGAAGACTATAAGGTTTGCCAGTTAGTAGTGAAGACCCAGAAGACATTAGGTGCAGAAATATGAATTTATGGTGTGTCCAAAAAGGTTAATGAGTTTTAAGCTTTAATAACTTAAAGTTTCAGTATGACTTTTGAGATACCTGGATAGTGGATTTAGTTGGCATGGTTAACAATATTATTTTTTTCCAAGAATGCTTAGCAGCCTTCAAACAGAGAAAAAAAAGACATTGGCTCTTGTTTAGGATAAGAGACTGATAAAGTTGGTGTTATCGAAGATCAATGGGGGAAATGATTCCAGGGTACTAGAAACAAAACAAAAAAAAAAATGGAAATAGTAAATTATGATGTTCTATTTGCTTAGTCTGTCAAAAAACAAACAAAAAAAAAAAACAGGAAGAGACTAATGGCCCGGGACAAAGGGAGCCTATGAAGGGCAGGAATTTGCTATGGAGAGAGAGAACAAGACTTACCAGGAGCAAGGGCTTGGAAAAGATTGACAGTGAGGAAAAGGTAGACAAAGGGGAATTTCAGAATTTGAAAACCTGAAAGTGGAACAAAATCAACTGATACAAACTAGGGTGTGGCCATGATCTGCATTTCACATTTGTCTATGTAATTCTTCCTGTCCTCTGTCTGGCAAAATTCTCCCCGTCTTCAAATTCAACTTGAATATCACATTTTCCATGAAGCTTTCCCTGGTAACCTCACCAAGACATAGTTTCTCCTCTCTTTCCAAACTCCTGTACCACTCTGTAGATTAACATGATACTTCCCACATTTTGACTTGTATTATCCTTATTGGTACAATCTTATTTCTAAGCCTAGCCTGTGAGCTGCTCTGTAAAGACAAGGATAATTCTTTGTCTCCATCACAGCCATGTCTTAGAGGTAAGAGGCATTCTCTCAGGGTCTCTTGAATGAATGACTAGGAATATGAAAGATATTATACCAAAAAGTATAGAGAAAAGTCATGATTCAAATGTTCAACTCCTGATGGTACTCTAAGCAGTTCATTGTTTAACTGTTCTAGAGGACATATAGAAATCTCATGATACGCTTGTCCGCAAATTGAAACACCATGAAGAAAGCTAGAAGATGTAACTAAAAAACTGTAGTAAAGCCATATTCTATAATCTATGGATAGAACTGAAAATCATTTACTTACAGAACTGAATATGATTAATTCATAGAATTTCAGTGCTTGGAAGAACTCAGACATTATACAGATAATAGAAATAGGCTTTACGCACATATATACATACATATGTGTACATACATACAGTGTGTGCATATACACATATGTATATATGTATACATATATGTTACCTTAAAGTTTTCAAATACGTGTGTATGTGTATAAAATCTCATTTGGTCCTCATGACAAGATAAGTGCTATTATTATCCTCATTTTACAGCTGGGGAAACTGAGACTGACAGAGGTTAAGTGACTTGCCTGGACTCACTCAGGTAATAAGTGTCTGATAGGGGATACAAACTGATGTTTTCCTGTCTCTGAATTCAGTGAATTATGTTATGCTGACTTAGAATTTATTCAAAGTTAATTAATGACAGGGTTGGGACTGGAATCTAAGTCTTTAAATTCTCAGTCCAGTTGTTGTTGAATTGTTTCTGTCATGTCTGACTCTCATGACCCCATTTGGAGTTTTATTAGCCAAATATATACTGGAGTGGGTTGCCATTTTCTTCTTCAGGAAACTGAGGCAAACAGGGTTAAGTGACCTGCCCAGGGTCACACACTTAGTAAGTGTGAATTGAGGAAGGTGAGACTTTCTGATTCTAAGTCCAGTGCTCTATCTCCTGCACCATCTAGCTGCCTCCTTTTAGTCCAGAACCTTCCATCAAAGGATGCTATTTCTTCTTTGAACTAAAAATCTATAAGGAAGAAAATAAGGAAAATGAGGACGAAATTGGAGCTGCAGAAGTAACAATGCCAACAATGATGAGGTTTAGGTATAAAACCTAAAGAACAGGAGCAGAACACAGGAGTAAAAAAAAAACCACCAACAACAACAAAGCACCAGACTGACTTTGGACAAACCCTCAGTGAGAAACTTCAGTCCTTGAAAATTTGTTTTAGTTATATAAGCTTTTTAAGGGATGCATCTGAAATTCAGGGACTTCCCCCTTCCAGGTGAACATAGCACTCTGTTCAGCAGCAAAGATAGATATTACTTCTACATAAAATCAAGTTGTTCAGTGGAAAAAATTGCTTAGCAAGAATTTCTGCTTTGTGTGGGTGGCACAATTTCTAAATGGCAGTCATCAGAATGTAGTTTCATTATGTCTATCCTGAAAGTGGATTTTTCGTCTCAGATATGCACTTAGTCAAGGTTGTTGGAACTGCCCGGCTGAGGCTGGAGGTGAGGGCAAAAGGCTTCCTGGGGATGGCTCAACTTGGTTTGGGTTTGGTGTGAGTTTGAAATAAGTCTAATAGGAACCCACTGCTTAAAGCAGCTCCCAAAAAACCAGTGCATGTGTGAAAAAAGTGGTTAAAATAGTGATAATTGTGGGAGTTAAAAGCCAAATGAGATCACACAACCAACCCTGCACTTTGAAGATTCGGAAGGAAGTTAAAAGTAGGTTGCCTGAGCTTGTTTTTCAACATTTTGTGTTTTTGTGCCTTGCCAGTCTATTCACCTAGATTGTAAGATCCCTGGGTATGTGGATCATTTCTTATAGTCTTATTTTACAGTCTTTGTAACCTTCACTGTTAAGTGGCATAAAGTCCTGCACATAGAAAGTGCTTAATACAAATTTGTTGATTAATCATTAGAAGAGCAGTCCTGGTTTCTCCATTCAATAAAACTTCTTTCAAATAAAACTTTAAGCCTTCACTCCAGCCTACCTTCTGAAGTTTATTACACAGTGCTTTCCTTCTGCATTCCAAACAGACTGGCCTACACATCACAATCTAGGTTGTCCCCTTGTGACCATGTAGTTAAATGGGGTTTAGATCAGCTTCCTCTCTGGACCTGAGAAAATGTCAGTTAACTAGCCTTTATTAAGTACCTACAATGTACCAGCCACTTGTTCCCTGGATTCAAGTGACTAGAGCAGAGGTGGAGAACCTGTGGTCTTATTTTTACATTGTGGTCTTAATTTTACATTGTAATTTTACAGAACAGATTTGTAAAATCTGAATTCAGTCAAAAGGCCACACTTAAGGACCTAGAAAGCCACATGTGAACTTAAGGATGTAGGTTCCCTACCCCTGGACTAGAAAATATGTGCTTCAGGGAATCTTTAGTCTCTGGTCTCCAATCAAGGAATAGGGTATAGAGATGTCAACCAATGGAAAGTTAAGCAGCTGGGGATTCCTAGTAAGAGAAGAAAGGTTTGACCTGGGGAGAATGGTCAGACCCTGGCCAGAGAGAAGCAATTCATAGAACTAAATCTTACCTACTAGTAAAGCATGCTGGTTAGAATGCATTCTTTCTTCACTTTTCCCTCACAGAATCCTTAGTTCCTTTCAGGACTCAAGTGCGACCTTCCCGGTTGCTTGGTACTTATTCCCATTCACCAAAATTACTGTCTATTTATCTACACATGCATATTTTAAAATTCATTTTTCAGTTCACATCCAACTCTTTGTGACCCCATTTGGAGTTTTCTTGCAAAGATGCTGGAGTGGTTTACCATTTCCTTCTCAATCTCATTTTGAAGATGAGGAAATTGAGGTAGAGTTAAGAGACTAGCCCAGGGTCACATAACTAGTAAGTGCCTGAGGCTGGGTTGAATTCAGGAAGATGAGTCTCCCTAACTCCAAACCTGGCACTTTATTCACTTTGACACCCAGTGCTCTCTCTCTCTCTCTCTCTCTCTCTCTCTCTCTCTCTCTCTCTCTCTCTCTCTCTCTCTCTCTCTCTCTCTTTCTCTCTCTCTCTTCCTCTCTGTCAATAACACATACACATACACACATACATAAACACATACACACCCATATTTGTTTATTAATCTGCACCCCTCCCTTCCACCAGAAATTACAAGCTCCTTGAGGTCAGGTAATACAGTCATCCCTTTCACATCCACAGTTATCCACTTTCCCCATCATGCTTTTGATATATCATGGGTCAGCATAAGAATTTAAATGGGAATTTTGGGGGAGTTCTGCAGAAGTCACAGATGACATACAAAGGTCAACAGACAACACAGAATCTATGACCAAATACTTAACCCAAATTTTATAATAGGATACTATAAACACCTGATGAAAGAAAAATGAAAAAAAATTCAGACTTCTTTTATGGTATGAAGGGATAGCCAAAAAATTTTATGCAGATTTTTCCAGATCATGGGGGTTCATGGCCATGACCCCCATGATGTATAAGAGATAACTATATTCATTCTTTTCTTAGTACTCCAACATCCAAGATAGTACCTGGTACATTGTAGTTGATTGATAAATATTTAGGTTAATTAATACAGAAGTAAAATATCAATTAAATTCAGTAAATACTTATTAAGTATCTATTATATGCTAGGCAGAGGGTATTTATCAGGTTCATATGTGATGCAGTAGAAAACACTAAATTGTGGGTCAGAAAATCTATGCTGTCCCTGGCTCTGTCATTGACAGAGACCTAGTGACCTTGGGCAAGTCACTTAACCATTCTTGGCCTCAATCTCTCTATCTGGAAAATGGAGAGACTGGATAAAGTAATTTCTAAGATGCCTTCTATGATGCTATAGTTCTAAGAGATGGAGATCAGCATTTTAGGATGTCTTAAGAAATGATTTTAGTAGACTGCTACACTAACTTCCCATTCAATTTTTCAGTTATGTTCTTACAAAAGGCAAAGAGTTGGTCAACAAATCTTTTAAGATCATTTAGACTAGAGAATAAAGGTTGGAGAAGCATTGAATAGCCATCATCTGGCATGTAAAGAAATATCATGGAATAAAAAGGAATCTGCAAAGACTTATTAAAGGTCTTCAAGAAGCACCTGGATAATCACTTGTCAAGTATGTTCTATTGTGGTTTCCTTTCAGATAATTGTGGGACTAAATGACAGTTGAGTTCACTTTAAACCATAAAATTCAGTGAAATATAGAGTAAGAGAGGCACAGCTAAACTATTTTCTGTTAAAGAAGATCTAGAGGACTTCCAGAAGCCAAGGTGGCAGACTAAGCAGTAAATCACCTTAACTCTCCCACATTCACCAACAAACAACCTTAAATAATACCCCAAAACAAATCTTAGAACAGAAAAACCAGCAAAAACAGAGGGTCAGTCAATCTTTGAGCCTAAGAAACTTGGAAGATCAGTAGAAAAGGTCCATCTCACTCAGATAAAAGGAAGTGCAGTCCAGGACAGTAAGCATCCCAGCAAGCCAGCAGGAAGCCCCACCTCAGCAAACCAGTAGTAGATCCTGAGCCCCGGTGTGGTAGAGCAGGCAAATGCCAACACCAGGACTCCCCACATGCCTCAACAGAACCAGAGGAATGAGCAGACTTCAGCTCTGGGAACCACCATGTATTTGAGCATAGCCCTGGACAAAGAGGCAACCCCTAGCAGCCATATTCCTCATGCTTCAGTATAACTCCAAGCAAACAAATAGACACTAACCCTTCAGGTGCCTAAGTAAACAGACAGCTGCCAACATCACCCCTCTTCACAAGCTTCAGCATAGCTCTGGGCAAACAAGCAGCCACCACTCTTTAGATCACTGTGTGCCTAGAGTGTATCCCAGAGAAAAGCAGAAACATCCCCACTGGCCTCAACACATCAGACACCAGCACTAGAACCCTGGCTCAGCACCAGGTAAGTTGCCAGACCACTACAGACTCCGGCAGCACCAGCCATCCCCCACTTTACCTCCTACCCAGTGCAGCATCAGACATATGGGTTCCCCACGGGTTCAGCACTAGTTAAACAGCCAGGGCCTGGAGCCCCTGGCACAAGAAAGCTGAAATAATACCCCCCATGGGAGCAGAGCTCAAAAGATCAAAAAAAAAAATAAGCAAAAAAACACCAAAAAGAGAATCTGACCATAGAAAATTATTACAGAGACAGAGATCAAGACACAAATTCACAAGAGGACAACAATATGAAAACACCTGTGGGCAAAACCCCAAAGAAAAATGGAAAGTGGTCTCAAAACCAAAAAGAACTCATGGAAGAGCTCAACAGGGAGCTCAAAAATCATATAAGAGAGATAGAAGAAAAATTGGGAAAAGAAATCAGAGTGATACAAGAGAATTATCAAAAAAGGAGTCAAAAGCTTGGAAAAAGAAAACAATTGCTTAAAAAAGTAGAATTGGCGAAAATGGAAAAATCCACTGAAGAAAACAATGCCTTAAAAAGTACAATTGGCCAAATAGAAAAGAAAGTACAAAATCTAATTGAGGATAACCACTTCTTAAAAGTCATAATTGGGCAAATGGAATCTAATGACTCTATGAAACATCAAAAATCAGTCAAATAACTTCAAAAGAATGAAAAAATAGATGAAAATGTATAATATTTCATGGGAATAAACAGCTGATATAGAAAATACATACAGGAGAGACAGTATCAGAATCATGGAACTACCTGAAAGCTATAATCAAAGGGAAGACCTAGACAGGATCTTTCAAGAAATTATTCAAGAAAACTGTTCTGATATCCTGGAACCTGAGGGCAAAATAGACAGTGAAAGAATCCACCAATCACCTCAAGAAAGAAATCCCAAAGTAAAAACTCCAAGGAACATAATAACAAATTTCAGAACTATTAGGTCAAAGAAAAAAATGCTTCAAGTGGCTGAAAAGAAACACTTCAAATACTGTGGATCCATAGTGAGGATTACATGGGACTTAGCAGCTGCAACATTAAAGGATCAGAGGACATGGATCATGATATTCTGGAAGGCAAAGGATCTAGGATTGCAATCAGGAATCAATTACCTGGCAAAATTAAGCATGACGCATCAAGGGAAAAATGGTAATTCAATGAAATAGAATGATTTCAAGCTTTCATAAGAAGATCAGAATGAAACCAAAAATTTGATTTCCAACGTCAAGATTGAGAAGCATGAACAGGTAAAAAGGGAAAAGAAATCATAAGAGATTCAACAGAGCTAAACTATTTACGTTCCTACATAGGAAGATGATATTTGTAGTTTTTAAAAATTGTATCACTAATGGTATAGCTAGACAGAATATACATAGACAGAGGGTACAGGTATGAGGTGAATTTGAGGGAATGATATAAAAAATAATTAAGGAATGAGAAAGAGAAATAGACTGGGTACAGAAGGCATGGGACAAATTATGTCACATGAAGAGGCACAAAAAATGTATTACAGTGGAGGGGAAAATGAAAGGGTTGGTGACAGGCATCACTTGAACTTTACTCTCAACATTATTGGCTCAAAGAGGGAATAATATACACAGTCAGTTGAATATAGAAATCTATCTTACCTGACAAAGAAGTAGGAGAGGAGAAGATTAAGTAAAGGAGTGGGGAGAATAACAGAAAGGAGGGCAGGTTAGGAGGAGGAGTAGACAGTAGAAGCAAAAAAAAAACTGATGAAAGGATGAAAAGAGAGGACAAACAAGAGGAAAAATAGGATGGAGGGAAAAACATAGTAATCATGACTGTGAATATGAATGGAATGAACTCTCCCATAAAATGAAAGTATGTAACAAATGGATCAAAGCCAGAATCCTACAATATATTGCTTACAAGAAACACACTTGAAGCAGAGAGATACATACAGAGTAAAGGTAAGGGGTTGGAGCAGAATCTATCATGCTTCAGCTGAAGTACAAAAAGCACGGGCAGCAATCTTGATCTCAGACAAAGTAAAAGAAAAAATAGACCTAATTAAGAGATAAGGTACTATATTGCTAAAAGATACCATAGACAATGAAGCAATAGCAGTACTAAACATTTAGTTGCCAAATGCTATAGCATTCAAATTCTTAAAGGAGAAGTTAAGTGGTACAGGAAGAAATAGATAGCAAAACTAAACTAGTGGGGGACCCCTCTCAGAACTCAATAAATCCAACCAAAAAATAAAGAGAAATTAAGGAAGTAAATAGAAAAGTAAAATATGACACACCTTTAGAGAAAACTGAATGAGAACATTAAGGAATATATGTTCATCTCAGCATTGTACCTACATTAAATTTGACCATATCTTAGTGCATAAAAACCTCAAAATCAAATGTAGAAAGGCAGAAATATTAAATGTATTCATTTTGGATCATAATGCAATAAAAATTACATTCAGCAAAGAGCAGTGGAAAGAGATTAAAAATTAATTGGAAGCTAATCTAATTCTAAAGAATAAGTTGGTCAAAGAACAAATCATAGAAATAATTAATAATTTCATTAAAGAGAATGACAACAATGAGTCAGTATACCAAAATCTATGGGGTGCAACCAAAGTAGTACTTAGGGGAAAATTTATTTCTCTAAATTCTTACATCAACAAAATGGAAAAAGAACAAATCAATGAATTGGGCACGTAACTACAAAATAAGAACAAATTAAAAATTCCTAATTGAGTACCAAATTGGAAATCCTGAAAATCAAAGGTGAGATTAATAAGATTGAGAAAGCTGTTGAGCTAATAAATCTAGAAGCTGGTTTTATGAAAAAAATGATTAAAAAAAGCAATTGGTTAATTTGATTTTTTTAAAAAAGCAAGAAAACCAAATATCCAGTATCAAAAATGAAAAGGGTGAAATCACTACCAATGAAGAAGAAATTAAAGCAATTTTCAGGAAATATTTTGCCCAATAATATGCTAATATACCTGATAATTTGAGCAAAATTGATGAATGTTTATGAAAATATAAATTACTCAGATTAACAGATCAAGAAATACAGTGCCTAAATAGGCCCATCTTAGAAAAAGAAATTGAGCATACCAGTAATGAACTCTCTAAGAAAAAAATTCCCAGACTCAGATTGGTTCACAAGTGAATTCTACCGAACATTTAAAGAAAACTAATTCCAAAACTATATAAACTGTTTGGAAAAATAGGCAAAGGAGTCTTACCAAGCTCTTCTTATGACACAAATATGATGCTGATCCCTAAACCAAGAAGAGCTTAAACTGAGCAAGAAAATTATAGATCAATTTCCCTAATGGACATAGATGCAAAAAATTTGAGCAAAATACTAGCAATGTAACCAATATTAGAGGGAAAGAAGAAAGCTGGGAGACAATCTTTGAAACAAGTATCTCTGACAAAGGCCTCATTTCTCAAGTATATAGAGAACTGAGTCACATTTATAAGAATACAAGCCATTCCTCAATTGATAAGTGGTCAAACGATATGAACAGGCAGTTTTCATTTGAAGATAAAAAAAGCTATCTATATACATATGAAGAAGTTCTCTAAATCACTTGTGATTAGATAAATACAAATTAAAACAACTCTGAGGTATCATCTCACACCTCAGTTTAGCTAATATGACAAAAAAAAAGAAAATTATCAGAGAGGATGTGGGAAAATTGGAACACATAACACTGTTGGTTCATTTGTGAAGTGATCTAACCATTCTGGAGAGAAATTTGAACCTATGTCCAAAGGGCAACCAAACTGTGCTTAATCTTGATCCACCACTACCAGGTCTGTTTCCCAAAGAGATCATAAAAGAGTGGAAAGGACATACGTGCAGAAATATTTATAGCAGCCCTTTTTGTGATGGCAAAATACTGGAAACTGATGGGATGCCCATCAATTGGTGAATGGCTGATCAAGCTGTGGTATATGAATGCAAGGGAATACTGTTGTGAAATAAGAAATGATGAACAGGCAGATTTCAGAAAAATCTGGAAAGACTTATACAAACTGATGCAAAATAAAATGAGCAGAACCAGGAAAACCTTATACATAGTATCAGCAACATTGTACAATGACTAAGTATAAAGGACTCAGCTCTTCTCAGCAACACAATGATCCCAGACAAGTCCAAAGGACTCACAAAGGAAATGTCATCCACATCCAGATAATGAACTATTGAACTCTGAATATAGATCAAAGCATATTATTTTCACTTACTTTATTCTTTTTTAATTTTTTTCTTTTGATCTGTTTCTTCTTTCACAACTGCGACTAATATGGAAATATGTTCTACATGATAGCACATATATATCAACTTGTCCGCGATTCTCAGAAGAGGGGAGTGGAGGCAAGGAAGAAGAAAATTTTGGAACTCTAAATCTTATAAAAAGTAATGCTAAAATTTTCTTGACATAACTGAGAAAAAAATGAAATACTATCAAAAATAAAAAATTATCTAGGGGTTTAAATAGATTCTAAACACTAGGAACCAACTATGTGACATGGTAACCACAAAAAAGCTAAGTCTATCCTGGGCTTTAGTAAGCAAGGCACAGGGTACAAAATGGGGAAGATATTTATTCCCTTCTCCTATATCCTGTGTACCTGGCACATCAATAGTTCTCAGTTCAAATCTGGATCCTTCAGGGAAAAAAATCTCTTTCTTGAGCATATCTAAATAAAGGTTGATTGGAAGGATGAAAAGTTTAAGATTATGCTGAACATAGATCTGATGAAAAAACTATATGTTTTTAACCTGGAAAAGAAAATCTTAAGATCTGTTCAAGAATTGGAAGGTTTGATACTTTGAAGAGGGATTAGCCCTAGGAAATAGAGCTAAAAGTTAACGTGTGGAAGTTGTAACCAGATAGATTTAGGCTCAACAGAGGGGAAAACTAATTATAATGAGAGTTATCCATAAGTGGAAAGGGCTAGCTTAGGAACTATTTGGATTCCACTTCATTTTTGGTTTTCAAGCAGCGGCTGAACAACTGTGATTTTTGGTCAAGTGTGGGTAGAAGGGGATGGCCTTCAATGCCCCATTATGAGGCTAGAAAAGAAAGCAAAGCACATGTGCATCATGTTTGTCCTCACACATGCACAGACACACCATCAGAACCAGAAAAATGGAGTACATAGTAAGTACAATCATACGTGAAAAAGTATTTAAGAATAAATGGACAAAGAATCCTGATGGGGACTTAAGGAGTGACTGAAATATTTTCATCTTTGCAAGTTGAAAATAATTTATTTCAATGTGAATAATTACTAAGCGTATTGATTTGCTTGTATTGGTGTTCAGTGTCAAGTTTCTAATATCTTAGAGGACCATGTAAGAAAGTGAGAAGGACCGGCACTAGGAATTTGGTAGTTAGGTGGCCCAGTAGATAAAATAGCTGGACTTAGAGTCAACAAAACCTGAGCTTTAACCCTGCCTCAAACACTTAGCAGCTGTGTGAGCCTGGGCAAGTCACTTAACTTCCCTGTGCTCCAGGTTCCTTATGTGTAAAATGAAGGTTTTCCACTTTCTGGCATCTGACTTCCCTTCCAGCTCTACATCTATGATTCTATAAAACAGAGAGACAACCATTAACCCCACTCGCACACACACACACACACACACATGCACACACACACACACACACGCACACACACACACACACACACACACACACCTGGTCTCAATTGAGTTCTCTTAGAATAGGAGTTAATAACCTCCACCACCATCCCTTGATTCAAGTGAAACAAGGCTCCAGGAATGTTACTAGTAAACAAGAGAAAGTTAGAAGAGAAAATGCCCACAAAAACCAGAGCAGAGATTTCTGTTCCAGAGGTAGCTAAAGTCTAACCACAGATTGGCTTAGCTGACGGTATTAGGAATACTCAATATTCCATGCCTCAATTCTGACTCTAAGGTTCTGTACCCTTCAGAGAAGGAAAGTGTTTTTATTTCTTATTCTAAGATAGCCATACAGTAGCAAATACTGCCAGCCTTGGAGTCTTCGTTCTTTATGTCAGTTCCTTCCAAGGAGCAAGAATAAACTTTCTTTTTTTCCTGTTTTAAATCACACACATTGGACCACCTCCAAAATTCAACTTTCTGATCTGAACATGACTTCAAATTTAATATCATCAGAGCAGAAATAATTCTCTGACCTCACTAACTGATCAAGCTGTTGCCACAATCAGGAAGGCAAGAGCAATTGCCCTGGAGGGCAGGAAGGCAGCAGGAGTTGCCAATACCCATGATGAGGGCACCAACCTCTTCCCTGGCCCCTGCTGAGGCAACCTGTGCCATGCTATAAAAGCAAAGCTAGCCCAAGTTTCTGGGCCAATTTTTGTGCTGCAGAACTGACTACATTAAGAAATGATAAGATGAGGCCTGTATATGACAGATCAGTGAAGTTCTAGAAAAATCTGGGCAGCTGGGTAGCTCCTCCTGTTTGCCCAAATCTATGTTCTCCTTTCTGGTGTACTAGGACCCTTAGGATATGATCCCACAGAACTTTCTGGTAAGATTCAATTCCCTTCCAAACTCCAGATCAAATTATCCAATAGTGATACTAAAGGTTTCTGGGCAAATGAAGATGAACTCCAGTCCCTACAAGTAGAAAGCTGGTCCAAACTAGGCATTGCTCAATTAATATCCCAAGAGTTTCATCTAGGAGAAATTCTAGGACTGTGAGGACAAAAATCCCTAGTCCACCAGTAACCATCTTCCAAGTAACCGCTATTCATTGTGCTACCCAGCATCCTAGGAGTTCTCAATCTGGTGTTCTTTGACTAACTGTCCCTTGGCTTCATGTTTTGTGTTCTTACCCATCTGACCCATTTTTGTCCTAACTCTTGCCAAAGTTTTCCTACCTGACTTCTACAGTTAGAAAGAAAAGCTGTTCCAGTTCCTATTTTGTTTCTGTCTCCATCAAGGAAAGAATGTTTTTTCAAGCTACACAAGACACCAATCCAAGGCAGAGAGAGTCCCTTAATTCTGTGGAGACGTGAGACTGACTACCACTGAGCCATCATCGTGCCCTGAGGCACAGGAGACTATCACAACCATACCAGTAAACTTTTCCAGAAAATTGCAGATAGGAAGACAGGCCTATTTCCACTTCACTCAAGTCTGTAGGGCTAAGGGCTAAAATTATTCCTTTCCATTAGTTGTTATTACAAAATCCTTATTACAAGATTGACCTCGACACATGAATCTGTACCCAATATTGGTAATTATGAAAAGGCAAGAAATATGCAGTGTCTAGGTGATACTTGACTCAAGACTGAGTAAATATCTAGTTGACTAGCAGTGGTACAGCCCAAAATAGAGGACAGAGGAGTCAACATGCTGTGAAGTTGGCAGAGGCCTCAATAATGTCCTCCCAAGTTCTATATTCTATATTCACAGATGTGAACATAGGGGGGAGATGGTGTTTGATTGCACAGCATCACTAGCACAGCTGAAGTAGAAGTGGACACGATAGATATATTGGCCCATGAGTACAGTGACAAAGAAAGTTTGAGTGAGGGAAAGCACTGCTTTCATAAAAGGTTGATTATGTTTGACAAATTTTCCTTAAGGTGGCAACATTGGTAACATGAACCTCCTTACATCATGTGTTGCCTAGTTCTCTTTTCCTTGCTGACATCCCCTCAGACCTAGCAATTGTCCAATCGCTGGCATATGTTGAGCACGTATTGCAATCTGACACATTGTCCTTTTTTTAGAAACTCTGAAGTCCCAATCTACAGAATCTTCTTCACTGGAAACTCACTTTATCTGGGAACACATTTCATCCCTGGACTTCTCACATGGGAAATAAATATCATCCCAGTGGCCTCTTCCTATAGTCGGCTGGTTCTTCCTGGAACATCCATTTTATAAAGAATGTCCAGAACAGCCTTGTCTTTCTTCCTCTGAAGGCTACACTGCTGACTCTGAACTTTCTCTATAATGCCCTCTTCATCTCACCACACACACACACACACACACACACACACACGCATACACACACATACACACACACTCTCTTTTCAGCTATCTTTTATGTGTTGTCTTCTTCAATTAGTAGGTAAGGTCCTTGAGGGTAAAGACAATTTCTTTTTCTGTTTATGTTTGCATTCTCTATGCTTTGCATAGGACCTGGCCCATACTACATGTTTAATAAACCTTATTTTTTGTTGACTTAAGTATGTAAATATTAGCCATTAAAAGGATATTTAGACTGGTAGATTAATGGAATGTCCTAGACATAGTCTACCTTGATTTCATAAGGCATTTGAAATTATTTCTCATGATATTTGTGTGCCCAAAATGAAGAAAGGTGAACTGGATGGCAGTTTAAAGAGATTTTGTAACTGACTCACTAGAGCCAAAGAATGCATATTATCAGATGAATGTCAACTCAAAGTGAGATCAATCAATCAGTAAACATTTATTAAATACCTACTATGTTTCAGGCACTGTGCTAAGTGCTGAGGATTCAAAAAGAGGCAAAAGACAGTTCCTGCATTCAAGGAACTTACTATCTAATGAATCTAATGAGATCTCTAGTGTTGTACCCAAGGCTAGACAACCATTCTTTTTATTAATGATTTGAATAAAAACAAAGTATATTATGAAATTTATAGATTGCACAGTTGAGTGGGCTAACTATAATGTTTAAATCAAGATTTTAAAAATATGTCAGTAGCCTAACTTTATCAGGGATAAAGGTAAATTCCTGTACTTAGTTCAAAAAGTTGACTAAATAAGTAGAAGATTTAGAAAATGTGGGAGGCTTACTTGATACATATGAAAAGATCCAAGAGTTTTAGCTGACTACAAGTTCAATGCCAACCAGATAATATGGCTGCCAAAAACAAACAATAAAACTCAGTGATACCTTAGATTGAATATATATATATGTATATATATATATACATATATATATGCATAAAGTATAGAGTAAGAAAGTGTAAAGGGAATGGTCACTGGTAGGCTATAACATATCCAAAGGAGGGGAAATCAAGACAACAAAGAGTCTGGAAACCATGTCCTACAAAAGATGGGCTGAAAAAATCTAGAAATGTCTCTGAAAGTGAGAAGACTTAGTGGAGACATAATTACTGTCTTCAAGTTTGGTCTTTCATTTGTTCATTCAACAAATATTTATCAAGTTCCTCATCACATCTTCATGATCTCACATTTGAGCCATTGCAATAGTCTGCTGGTTGGTCTCCTTGACTCAAGTCTCTCCCTACTCCAATCCATCCTCCGGTCAGCTGTCTGACCATGTCACCTCCCTTCCCTCATTCAATAAACTCCAGTGATTCCCTATTGACTCCAGGTCAAAATATAAAAACCTCTGTTGGGCTTTTAAAGCCCTCATAACCTGGCTCCTTCCTACCTTTCCAGTCTTTTTATACCTTACTTCCTTTTATATGCCCTACTATACACTGACTCTCACTTCCTAGCCATTCCTTGAACATAGCACTCAATTCCCAACTTTGAAAGTTTTTGTAGGCTACCCTTCACATCTGAACTTTCTCTCTCATCATTTCTGCCTTTTGGTTTCCTTCCAAGTTTCAAGTGAAGTCCCACTTTCTACAAGCTTTTCCTAGTCCTCCTTAATCTTAATGCCCTCCCCAAAAGTATCCCCAATTTATTATATATGTATATATATAGGTATGTATGTATGTATATATATATATACATGTACATACACATATGCATATATGTGTGTATATATTGTTTATGCCTGATTGTTTCTGTGCTATTTCCATTCAACTGTGAGCTTCATGAGAGCAGGGGCTGTTAGGTGGTACAATGTGATAGCTGGACTGGGAGGGAGGAAAACCTGAGTTTAACTCCAACACTTGCTAGTTGTGTGACTCCTAGATAAGTTACTTTGCCTCTGTCCACATAAGTTTCCTCAACTGTAAAATGAGGATAATAATGGCATCTACTTCATTGTAAGGATACAAATAAAGTGTTAACACAATATTTGGCACATAGTAGGTGCTTAAAATGCTCATTTCCTTGCCCTTCCTTCCCTTCATGTCCCCAAAGCTTAGCACATATAAGAAATGCTTAATAAAGGTTTATTGAATTATTTAATTATTGAACTTGATTTGTAAGCGTAACGGCAGAGGAACTTGGAAACTTGCTCTGCCTCTAACTGCCTCTGTGACACTGGGCAAGTAATTTCACCTCTCTGAGCCTTGGTATCCTCAGAGGAAAAATAAAAGGGTGAATCAAATGATCTCTAAATGCCCTCTCATCTTGAACATTCTGTGATTCTGATTCTGGTGCTGACAAGGTAGTAACAGTCTGAATTTGAAAAGACAGGGACAGAAGTTGCTGCACTCATACAGGTCACTTGCCTGTGATTGCCTCTGGTCCTAAAATGAAAAGGTAGTGGATAGGGCACAAGTGAAATTTAAAGATCCCTGTCATCCCAACCCAGTCAGAAAGATACTTTGAGGGAAGTATTCCACACCCAAGAAAATAAGAAAGCTACTTAGACTATAAAATGAAAAACAACAAACAACAAGCAAACTTTATCTTTATTACTTTTTTAATTCATTTCAAAATCTGATGCTGTTAAACCAAATTCATTTGACAGGAATTTTGCCTTTTAATACATTTATTTTGAAATGTTCAATGCTATTGACAGAAAGAGCATTGTATTAATGTACCTGTTGACCAAAAGGCCAACATACCAAAGTTCAGCCTATGTGTCCACTCAATACCTTGAGTCAAAAAAAACTTATGGAAAAATCTCTTTAGAATTAGAGAGTTAGTCCAAGTGAAGACACTGAACATCAAAACTTGATTCAAATTACAAGTTCAGTATTGTACTGTACAAACTCAACATTATGCACACTTAAAGAACATAGGTATACATAATGATATTATTGATAACTAAAATATTAAGAATTCTAGACTATCATTTTGCATACTACTAGACACTCATTTCACATAAGAGACAAAATGGAATTTACACACATTTTTGTCACTTGGAAGCTGTGATTATGTAAAAAAAAAAAAAGAAACAAGCAGAGGGGATATTAAAACCAAAGACTGCATTTTAAATATATTCCTGACAAAGGAGGTTTCAAAAGAAATCTATTTCATTCTATTCTAGGTAGCAGAACTCCGCCATGAATGTGGAGTTATTCTATGGTCCTATCAGAAACTCAGAACTTCCTAGTTAGTTCTAGGTTTGAGGTCCCTTTGACTCCTCAAGTTGTTTGCAAACCCTAAGGCAAAAGGACCTGGAGCTAGTGAATAGCAATGGAAGTCATTCAATCTTTATGATGGAGACAAACCTCTAGTACTTATTCCAGGAACATGCAGGCTATAACAAGTCTTTTCACTTTATCTCCTTAGGCTTGGGAATTCTGGGATCTCCTCTAGCATGTAAGGATACAATCTTCAAATAGCAGTTTTATTGAGATTATTGGCCATTTAGCTAGCCTAGAACTTTTCAAGCAAGTTATCGGTCAGTCCTCCACTAGAAGGGTGCCACATTGCCACAGAAAATCTTTTGTTTAAATTGGATCTATGAAAATGACATTGGCTGGTAGCCACCAAATACTACAACACCAGAAGGCTGATAATATTGGAGGAAGCTACAGCAATGCTGAGTATCACTGATAATAATGAAGTAACTCGATAGGATTACGTAAACTTGAAGTAACAAGATGGGCTTCTGTGACAGATCATTTATTTTAGGGAAAACAAATTATATTTATCGAGGTCTCAAAGTCTTTTTGAGCTTCACAGAAATAGTATAGAAATATCCCCTTGATTCTGCTTGATAGACAAGTAAATGCACAGAAGGAAATGAGTAAATAAGAGAATTCTAGGAGAAAAATAAAAGATATTGAAGCTCTTTCTGAGCTGCATCCCGGAGTTCCTAAGATACTTGAAGTCAGAAGAATACTGTAGGGCTGTCCAATATCTTCAAAGTCCTTAGGTATAGTTCAAGTGTTTCCCCTCTTGTCCTATGGGTATATTTCAAGCTTCTAGGGCATTTGCTAAGTAATGGTAAACTGGACTCCACAGAAAAGAAGAGGTAGTCTGTGAGTGATCTGAGGATAAGTGCTGGATATTTTCCTTAGAAGAGATTCCATAGCGTTGGCTTCATTCTTTTTTGAGATAGTTTTTTATGTGTTTATTTTTTTCTGGGGCCAAGGTAGATAAACCACATGTTGGTTCTGAGCTGGACCCAACAATCCCAACCTATTGAAAAGCCATTAACATATATAGTCACTGGGATCCATGTATAGTTTAGCCAAATAAATTCAAAACTCTATTTGAGTGAGATGAAGAATACAGAATTCCATGTAGAAAGAGTTGACTTGCATGCTTCCCAGCTTGGAAACCTGAGCTTCAGATTATGCACTTATACCTGTAATGAAAATTTTAAATTAGTTATAAAGATACCACCATTCGCCAGACCTTCTTTTAATGAATTTCCTTGTAGAGTGCTCTTCTCCTTCCTCTCCAGCTATCCAAATCCTACCCATCCTTCAAGGTCTATCTCAAATCTGACCTCTTCATTGATTCTTAAACTGTTAAATCTACAAGTGAACTTAGAATTGATATAATCCAACCATCTGCATATTACAAGCAGGGAGACTGGGGTCTTCAAAAAGTCTCCCTCAACCACCCCATTTCATATTTCTTTAAGTTTTGAAACTGCCAATATTTGTGCCATTCATCTGGCATTTAATGATATATTACCCAAAAGAGAATATAAACTCCTTGAGGGGAGAGACCATTTCATTTTTATCTCCATAGCCCTAGTACCTAGCAGCATACCAACACATAGTAGGCTCTTAATAAGTGCTAATCTATTAATAAATAATACATTTTATTGACTATTATGATAAATGCTTATCATAAAAGCTTAACAAATGCTTATTTATTATATATTAATGATTGACTGCTAACTAGCTGTATGAAGTCTTTAAGCCCTGAAGGGAGCTGCCCTAGGTGCTCTTCAGGACTAAGAAGAAATATATTTCCTATTCTGAAAAAACTTTCATTACATTACCTATTTTCAAAATTCTTTCATTCTTTGTAATTATTTTCTCAGTGCCTAGAATAGTGTCTGACACATAGTAGATGCTCAGTCAATATTTCATTTATTTATTGGAAATAAATTCTTCTTTGAATCTTCATTCAAGATATTTTTCTTTAGAGCTCAGAAGATGCAGTACCAACCAGTGATTATAAATAGTACCTAAATAGAGTTGAGTCTAGAATACTCATGGCTGAGAGAAAACACTTATTAAATAAGGAGGTTGGAGGTCCCTTCCAGATCTAAGTCATTGTTCCTATTATTTCTAAGGTCATTTCTTGGCCTATGGTTTCATGCTCATGTCTCTTTCCCAAATTTAGTAGGATAGTTGCAAAATGTGGTGGCCCACATCATTTTATTCCCTCTCTTCACTCCAATCCTGGAGATTTCTGAGTTTTTAAAGTAACAGTGAATTGTAAAGAACTAAAATAGGCACAATTTCTGAGTTCTAATTTTTGAATAATTTTTAATTAATTTTTCTCAAACTGGTGTTTTTTTCTCAATGTACAAGAGGGAGAACAAACTGCACTATTAATGTGAAAATTCTTGCTTCTTTCAAACCTATTAGAATCAATCCAAGAAGAAATGGCCTTTACCCTTAAAAGAAAACATAAATATTTGGACCCTAACACTCTCATCATTGATTAAAGTTCTGAATTAAGACCCACCTTTGAATCCAGGGTTTTTAGCTGCAGTCACTGCTGCCATTTGCATGTATTCACTATTAGTTTCATGCAAACAAGTTTGACTTTGGCTCATCTGAAAAGAAAGAGCACCCCATGAGCAAAATAAGTTAGTTATTCTCTATTTCCTAGCCTCTATCTGCCAGTTTTGTTCTCTGCCCTCTTTTTCCTATTCGTCGTTGGAAGTCCTTGCCATATCCTGACCCTGGGAAAGTACTACAACCTTTATGTGTCCCAAGTAACTCTCTTGGCTTTTTCTAAGTTGTAGATCTGTGTTGGTCTTTGGGGTAGAAGAAAAGGGTGTTTCCGCAGCTAATGAAATCACAGACCTTTCGAATGGGTCCAGGAGTTTTAAGGAAGCATGAAGTTAAGCTTTTAGAACTTATTTACAACAGAAGCCAAAGGGAGTCAGTAAAGAGCATGAGGAAAGAATCTGGAGACAGAAAACCTAGGTTTCATCACTTATGACCTATGTGGCTTTAGGCTAGTTATTTAATATGTTCTTCAGTGTTGTTATCTGCAAAATGACAACTCTTGTATTTTACAAATAACACGAAGATTGTACTCAATTACCATTAAGGTTTCTTCTAGTTCTATGTGTATGATCCTATATGTCTAATGGTAACCCTTAAAGGAAGAATTTTCTGCACAAATATTATGCCATTATATCTTTTTTAAGTGAAATTTTCCTCATTTTTGCTTTGGTGCCCTCTCCACATACCATCTCCTGAAGTTTGACCCCACCACCTCCTTTTTTCTCTTCTTCAATATTTAGTCTGTCATGGATTCATTTGTCTCTATTGGTATCAGGAATATTTATGTGTTAACAGAAGATCTGTTCACTGAGGCTTTAGGTCTTTGAATTCAGAGCCACAGTGGGCTATGAAGCTAAAACAAAGCCAATGAACATAGGATGGCCAAGGCCCTCTCCCTGTGTTCTGGCTTTCTTCCTTGGTTCAAGTTCAAGAGGCCAGAGAGGTAAGTCGATCTACTGTTATCTCTCTACTCCACTTATCACGCTGTGAACAAGCCAACAGGCAGATTTCCTCCCTGAGTACTCTTGCTGATTTATATTAAGGACTCTTCTTCCCTTCTGATCCAGATGATTAAATTAACCAGAAGCTACATCTGGAGAGAAGTTGCTCTCATTTTCTTAAATTACTTTGGCAAATACAATTTATCTTTCCCCTTAACAAGCAAATATCCCTGATGTTCCTCAGCCAGCTAGGTCCAAAATGCATCATCTCTCTTGCAGAGGAATGGTTTTTACAAGAAAAGACAGAATCTTCTCACCTTTTTTCTTACACAGTAAGAAAATGTGCCAACAAATATTCCAGTAAAAAAGAGGAGAAATGCAATTCCAATAGATAACCATAAGACCAGATGGAAGCAAGACTTTGACTCTAAGGTGGAAAAAAATGAGACAAACGTTATCGTTAGAAAGGCACTTTTGAAAATTCTCTTTCCTATACAGGTCTAAGAGACATTCTTAACAGACTCAGGCTATGCTTCTAAAACACTCATGACATTCAATAGATCTAGAGTAATCTAAACATCAACTTATGTTAACAGTTCAGACACCAAAAATTTTATACACACACACGCATATATACACATACATACATATAGATGTGCACACACATACACGTACACGCACATATAGTTTATGTAATCTGTGGTTGGTAGATAAATCTTCCCTACATCTGTGTAAAAGGAGCAGCTAAGTAGCACAGTGAATAAAGCACCAGTCCTGGAGTCAGGAGGACCTGAATTCACATTCAGCCTCAGACACTTACTAGCTGTATGACCCTGGGCAAGTCATTCAACCCATTTGCCTCAGTTTCCTCATCTGTAAAATGATCTGGAGAAGGAAATGACAAGCCACTCTTGTAGGTTTGCCAAGAAAACACAAATGGGTTCACAAAGAATCAGATATGACTGAATGACTGAACAATAGCAACAGATATCTATGTAAGGAATAAGCATTGCATATGTTCAAAGCCATTTATTAACCACACTATTTTGTGAATCTTATGTCAAGTGACATGTTATATTCTTATATTAGTAGCTATTAATTAGTTAGCTATTACAAAATAGCTAAAATTCATATAGCTCTTTAAGGTTTGCAAAGATATGTATGTGCATGTATGTATACACACACATACATATGTGTATATGTATGTGGGTATGCATGTGTATGTCTATGTATATGTTATTAGTAATAGCTCACAATGAGAGCCAGTGTAATGTGGTAAGTAGAGGGAGAACCTTGCAATCAAGAAGGCTTAAATTCAAGTCTTAACTGACATATACTGGCTTCATGATCATGGACAGATCACTTAAACTTTCAATCTAATCTTCAGTTTAACCTCTGAGACGACATGTTATAGGGCATTTTCTGACTTGCCTTAGTGGAAGGAGTCCCCACATTAGAAAAGCCAACATTGTTGCATAACAAATGATTGGCATTTCTTTAGCCCTGTGAAGATATGCAAAGCATTTCTTTGCAGCAATCCAGAGAGGGAGCTATTGCAAATATTATTATCCCTATTTTACAGATGAGAAAAAATAAAAAGAATCAGAGAGTACAAGTGACATTCTTGTTGTTACAAACTCAACTCAACTGGGCAAAAATTTAGGACCTGCTGTGTGCAAGGAACCAGGGAGCCAAAATTAAAAGTGAAGCAGGCCCTACCCCCAAGGAATTTAAATCCACCAGGAGGAAACAAAA
This sequence comes from Notamacropus eugenii, assembly GCF_028372415.1. Classification (NCBI taxonomy): domain Eukaryota; kingdom Metazoa; phylum Chordata; class Mammalia; order Diprotodontia; family Macropodidae; genus Notamacropus; species Notamacropus eugenii. The sequence goes on along the minus strand of NC_092877.1, from coordinate 300,357,587 downwards.
TCTATAGGGATAAGTACATTCTTAAATTTAAAAAGGGACTGAGAATTAATAACTGGGGAAATAGAAAATGTTTGGCATAGGAGATGGTGCCTGCACTGAGCCTGGAAGGGAATTAAGGGTTTTAAGAGCCAAGTAGATGATGGAGTATATGGTGGAGTTGGGGAGACTTAAGACAGGCCAGTTATCAAAGCTGGAATCTGAACCCAGGTCTCATAATTCCATGGTCAGCATTCTTTTCACTACGTCATAGCTAGTTCAGCTAAACATTTTGGAAGTTTCTATCTATAACCTCAGGTTTGGGGCTTATATTATCACCCTTTCAGGTGTGGTCATTTTTTCTTAATATTTTTCTCAGTAAACATTAAGTTTCTTGAAGGCAAAAACTGCTGCTTTACCCCTCAGCACCTAATATAGCACTTTGCACACAGTAGAGACCAAAGAAATGTATTTTGAATCATTATTCGTTTTTAGCTTTTAGGAACATGCATTTAAAAGGAATATCTTATTAGGCACCTAAATAGCACAATGTAGAGAATAAGAGAATCCAAAAGACTTGAGTTCAAATCTTGCTTCTGGTATTTACTAGCTGGGTGACTCAGGGCAAGTCATTTAACACCATTCAGCTTCAGTTTTCTCCTTTCTGCAAAGGGTGTAATAGTAGCACCTATTTTGCAGGGTTGTATTGGGGGAAAAAAATGAATATATATGTACGTATACATGTGTGTATGTATGTAGATATATGTATACATATATCTACATACATACACACATGTATGTATGTAGATATATGTATACATATACATACACATTCATACCCACATACATATATGTTTATATGTATGTATGTGTATACATACACGCACACACATATCTTCCCAAACCTTAAAGAGCTGTATGAATGTTAGCTCTTTTGGATTTCTCATTATCATTGAGTAAAAAATGTTCCTATAGATTTGTAATAAAAATAAATTTTAAAGTTACCACCTTATGTTTTTCCATTAGGAAATAATTGTGACTTGGTAAAACTAAAGAAATGCCAACAACAAAGGCTCTTGATTTGTTGAGACATTTTATCATAGTGAGCAAAATGCATATGCAAATGTCTCTCTAACAATGGCTTTTTTCCCCCTATTTTCTCCTTCCCTTTTAAACAGAATAGGTTTTGAAAGTTCTCTTACCATAGATATGTACATAAACTCCATCTGAAGTACTGTTCTGATAAGGAGGAGGAAACGTAATATGTAGACTACAGAAGTAATGGCCAGTATGAGTGCTGTTCAAGTCAGACAAGAAGAAAATTACACTTGTGTTGAAAAGATCGGCCTGACAAGATACCATCTCCTTGGTCATTTGAACACCTGTCTTATCCTTTTTGAGTTCACAGATTTTTTGCTTTCCAGTCCCACTCAACAACTGCATTTTAAAGTCCCGGGCATCTTCAGGAAAGCGGCAGGTCAATTTTAAGCCTCTGTTATGGTATTCAATCAACTGCAGCTGGGCAGACTCATTGAAATTTTCTGGAGGAGGAAAAAAAACAAGTAGCATTTTGTGTGTATGTGTGTTTCTGAGTAACAGTGTAAGGATATAAGAGCAATCACCTTTCACATCTTACCTTAAGTTAGAGCTTTACAAAGTCAATAAGAACAGAAAATTATGATCTCAGGAAACAAAAATGAATAGCTATTGAAAGCAGGCTACCTTCTATCAGTTGTATCCATTGAGGTTGCTTAGTGGAAATAAACAAAAATGATATAGCAATAAACAACAAATATTTATACCATTAATTCTATTCCTTGTTCAAACTCTAATTTGGACTCATAGAATCTCAGAGTTGCAAAAGACTTCGGGTCATCTAGTCCAACCCATAGCTAGATAAGGAATGATCTTTGCCTGGACAAGTGGTCATTCATGTTCTATTTGAAGACCTCATTGCCTAGTCAGGCCCATAACACAAGATGTCCAAAAAGTCTGTAGATATTAATCATCAAGACTGTTTCCCCATAGCTAAAATGTAAAGATAAAAGAGCATACATTGGTGATAATCTGAACAGGAAATGGTTCATGTTGATTGATTGCATGTTACACATTCTATTTGGTGTATAAAATCGTTTTAAATTTAGTAGAGGGGATGAGGCAGAAAGTGAAGTGAATTATCTGCCTCATGGATATTCTGTCACTCTGTGACGTTGGGCAAGTCATTCCATTTCTCTAGGCTTCCACTTTCTCATTTGTTAAATGAGAGTGATGGACTAAGTGATTGGTCCTTTCCAACCCTAAATCTTTGATTCCGTACTCTACTTCTATTCATTTAGCACCAAATGGAAGAAGTCAACAATGTTGACCCTTCCTAGCTCTTTTAGTTGTCTATAGGTCAGTTGTTGGAGATCTTGGAAATCTCTGTGGTCCTGTACCTAATAGTCAGGATTTGGACCATGTAAATTGCTAAAGGTCCAAGATTTCTCAGCAAATAAAGAGTACTTTTAAATCATTGGTCCAGTGATGAGGAAATTGAGTGCCCTCAGTCTGTTAGTATCAGGTTACTTAGAAGAATGAATGAACATTTAAACAATTGTAAGCTTCCAGTCAAAAAAGGAAAACAATAAATATAGGACACCATTAAAAATAAAATTCTAGAAGGGCAAAATGGTCCAATCTAAGTATGAATAGAGATAATTATTTTAAAAATTCATTCTTTCTCATTAGAGACCCAAAAAAATAAAAAAAAAAAAAGGTCATTCCCCAATATGAATGTCCATAAATTACGCTGTATCTACTGAGAAAAGAGAGGGAGGGAAAATGGAATTGAAAATGAAGAAATAATCAGTTTCATCATTCAGTCAACAAGCATATGTTTACTATTCGTCAGAAATGGTGGGAGTTAAGTGAATGCGTCCCATATTTTTTGTCTGGTAAAGAGAGGAGAAAGGAGGAAGCTGTGGTTTTCCTGACTAAGCAGCAAAAGTCTCAACAACAGATTAAGCTTAAACTCTAGAATGATAGTTTGGTTTTGATTAAGTTTTTATTTCTCAAGAGTCCTACCAAAAACTCAATCAAATACATCGGACCTTTCTTTTTTAGAGAGTTTCCATGTTGGAAAAGATATCATCCAGAAGAAAATTATAAACAATATATGTCATGTAAAATAGCAAATGGATTTTTAATTTGAGGATTTGATGCTAAAAATAAACAGGAGAAATAATGTTTGATAATTTATAGGTTTAGCCTTTTCAATCAAAGAGAAAAGAAAGAAGAAAAGATTAGGGGTAAGCCTACCCATATAAGCATAGCCCTCCTACTAGATATTAATTAATTCTATATGAACCTGATGCTAAGCAATGATAATAATACTAGCTGATATTTTTGTAACATTTTAAGTGTTCCAAACCTTTTAAATATACCATATCATTTGATCTTTATAATATTTCTGTGAAATATATTCTTGGAGTTCAGGAACTGGCAGCTGGAGCAGAGGCAAAGTAGGCACAGGTACTTCTGGTGGGAGTGGTTGTCACCCCTAAAACACTCATTCAAAGACTCTAAAAGAGCTATCAGGATCTTCCCCTAATACTGATATTTGTGGCAGAAGTGGACATTGCGAGATTGACTTGTAAGTGGGTAGGAAGAGTTGAGGTAAACAGATAAAAGGGTTTAGCTATCCTGACTGGGATGGAATTTTGTGATAATTCTGAGTTCAAGCATTACATGCACTCTTGGTATGAGCAATGAATGAATGCATTTCTTGATGGAATCTGGGGATCAGTCTTTGCATCAGGGAGGGTATATCACTGTTAAAGGCTAAGGTAAGTACACATGTCTGTGTAAATGTACCCAGATGCAGATCCCTAGATAAGTTTAAGGGAACATGAACTTTTTTGCTTTTCTGGACGCTCTGGAGGATTAGGGGTACAGCATGCGTATATCAAGTCCCTGTAGTTTAAGACTTCACTACTCCTCATTTAGCACACCTACTTTATTTTATTTTTCTTTTCCTCTTCTGTTTTTGGTGGGGAGGGGGAGCAGCCTAGTATAAAAGACTACTGAGACAGAGAAAGAATTAGGGAAATACCACTTTTTCTCTCCATGACTCCACCTGAGAAGAGTAACTTTACTTTTGGTGGTTCAGCCCTGCATGTCATGTCCTGACCCTCTTGGACGGTGCTCTGGCCCAGTATCTGTGTGAGCCAGGTAAAACATAGCCACCCTCCTGGAATGTGGGGCAGAGGCTAGGCAGCTTATCGGGTGTACACTATCCACAAGGCACCATTCCTCATCTGGGTAGCAAATCACAAGCTGAGAAAAAACAGCAGAAACAGCCACCCAAAAAAGGAGGTTGCATTAGTATCAAGTTAGATCTCCATTGGTTTTAGGCTTTTCAGGAAGTCTGAGGCAAAAAAGAAAAGTTTGCAAATGTAACCATGTAGGAAGGGCTATGGGTCACGTCAGATTTTTAAAGACAGGTTAAAGAGAGAACAGAGCTGTTGACATCTGTTTTAGACAAAGGATGACTAAGTTGGCCTCTTTTCGTGTGTTGGTATCTTTTGCTACTTCTTTTCCCAGACCTCTTTGTAGTTTCTAGCCACTACTCCCATCCTCCCCGCCCCCGCCCAAAAAAAAGAAAAAATAGGAAAAAGAAGAAAATTAATTTGTCTTCTTTCTAAGCCTTAGGAAACAAACAAGCAAACAAAATAGAACCTGAGGTGTGTTAATTTCTGCCGAAAGTGGATATGAAGGTATAATATAGCCCAATAACTCCTGAATGGGTTTCTTGGTTGTTTCAAGCTTAATCAATAGGAAGGCCAGGGGTATTCTGGAATCACTTCAAACAGGCTTTCTCTGATTAATATATTTTCAGCATGACCATTTATACCTCAGAAATCTGCAAATGGTACAAAATCAGGACTTGATTTCTTATATGGTTGATTGCCTAGATTTAAGAAAATCATAGACAAAAATGTTAATAATGTAGATTAAACTTAAGCATGTCTGCAAATGTTTTTCCCTCTGTGAGAACCCGTTGTTAAATATTTGCTGGCACATCCCTGACAATAGTTCCCATTTCTAACATACTTTTCAGTTTAAAAAATTTTATCGATATACATATAGATGTATATATTATATAGATATGCATATATATGTGCATATGTATATATATGTGTGTTCATCCTTTGTTGCCAAAGAAGACCATGCCATCATAGAAATGATGATATGACTTGCACTTGACTTTATTTTGAGTGAGGGAGGGCTGTGCAGGTCACCAGCCTCACTTCTCCTCCAGAACCATCTGAATCCAGTGACCAGATATTCATCAGGATGACTGCAGATGACCCAGGATGAGGCAGTTGGGGTTAAGTGACTTGCCCAAGGTCACACAACTAGTGAGTGTCAAGTGTTTGAAGTGAGATTTGAACTCAGGTCATCCTGACTCCTGCACTGGTGCTCTATCCACTGCACCACTTAGCTGCCCTGATGTGTATATGTATGTGTGTGTGTGTGTGTGTGTGTGTGTGTGTATGCATACATCACATGAGTCTTAAATCTATCTTCTGATGACAGTAATATAAACATTTTTAACCCCAATTTAGATGAAGAAACTGAAGCTCAAGAGACACTTCCCCAAGGTCCCATGGCTTCTGTTAGAATTGAGACTTGCACTCAGGTCTGACTTAAATTTTGTACCTGCTGATCTCCAGTGTTACTTCTCCTTTTTGGTATGAGCCAGACAGAAAAACTTCAAGGTGTAGCAACATTATGGAAAGCCCAGTTGACCAGGAGTTGTTGAGACTGGGGTCCAATGCTGCTTTTGCACAAATGAGCTACGTGAATTTAGACAAGTCACTTGGTTTCCTCATTTACAAAATGAGAATAATTTTGAGAGTGCTTGAGGGATTAATTCTCTCAAGATATTTGAAGGGAAGGAAGGCAGTAAAAAGGAATAAAGATGCAAAGATAGTGAAGAGTCATGGGAGAAAAGTGATGTTACAGATAATGTTACACTTCTCAATGGTGGTGAGGAAAAGTTGAGAAATTTGACTTTTTACTAATTTTAATTAATTAAAATTTTGTTTTTATATTTAATTATATTTTATAAAAATATCATTTTATATGTTTTATATTATGTTTATAATTTTGTTTGTTTTTATTTATATTTTATATTATATATAATATATTATACATTTAGATTTCTATATTTATTTTAATTAATTAATTTAAAATTTTTAACTTGTAACAAGACATTAAATTTGAATTTGAAAGCTCTAAATTCTCATGCTGGTCTGTCACTTACTGTTGTATGCTACCCTGGAGCAGACCACTCTACCTCTCTATCTCTACCCCTTCTCACCTTCTTCAACTGTACAATGACTGTTTTTATTCAAATTTAATTTAATAATAGCTTAAAGAATAAACTTCAGGAAGCTGTACCTCAGTTTATCTCTAACAAAAAGAGCCAAGAATATTTTCTGTGTGTCTCAAAAGGAATGTCAATTACTCATAATTGGTTAGGTGTACACCTTTACCTCTCTGTATTTTCAACATATTGTAATTTTAAAAGCCAGTTCAGCTTTTTTTTTTCATAAACGTAGGGTTCCAATGATTTCCAATAATTTGTTTATTTTTAACTGAGTCCAAGGAATGCTTGATAAACTGCATTCTAATTACTCTGCGTTCAGTATTTAAGTATTTCTATTGGGTGAGAATGAGGAATGAGAACATGAAGAAAGGCTGTGATGTCTTAACTTTTTAAATTATATGGCATCCTACTCTCCATAGCATTTTTGGTCATGTTCAAAATGTTGCAAAAGAGAAATAGCCCTTTGTCACTAAAGCATATAATGTAATGGAAAATAGCATGAAAATAATTAGAAAATTGAAAGAAAAGCTGGACTTACCAGCCCTTAAAGCTTTGAATGCAATTTTTTCTTAATCCCACTCTATTTTTTCTTATGTTCTGTCTCTTCTTTGCCTTCTTCCCTTATCTGTTGGTCTTCCTCTCTCCTTAATCTATAGTTTTCCCCCTTATATTAATATGCACACACCTTTCTTTAACATCTTCTTTCTTAGCTATCTTCACTAACACACAATCTGTCTATGATACCCACCATCTAATTGTGTTTCAGTCAGACTCACTTGATACTGCTTTTACAAAAACTAATTCAAACTCATTTCCTGTCATGGCTCATGCCTTCCTAAACCCTAACTTCCATTCTCCATCTTCTTTGTTCTTATTCTGGTATTACCAATTTACCCTGGAGAAAGTCACATAACAAGGATTACTGGATCCACTACAAATTTATATTATCTAGTCTTGACTTGGCCCGCACTGCTGCACAACATTTCTTCTATTCTTCCCCATTGGCTCATTATCATGTTCTCCACAGTAGCTTTTCTAATATTTCCTTTCTCTTCAAGTCCTCTCTGTACTACCTTGTAATCCTTCACTCTCAGAATAGCACCTCAGCTTCTATTTCATGAAGAAAAGTGGTCATCCATCATGCTCTTCCTCTTCTGCCCTACTCCAGACTTGAAAGTCCCTCAACATAATCTACCACTTTTTCTTCCTTTGTATTTGTCTTAGGGAAAGAGATGGCCTTGTTTTTTTTGCTAAAGTCTCTTCTTATCTTCTCAATCTCATCCCTTACCATACTCATTTTTCTCTGGAAGCTTGCCTGCTTCAAATATGCCTTCTCTTTTGTCTGCAGCTTCTCATACACTGGTTCTTTTCTTGTCACTTACAAGTATGCAAAGGTCCCCCCTATCATTAAAAAAAAAAAAAACCTTCATTTTTATTGCTTTCACAACCTAGCTCCTAGAAATGGTTTTCTACACTAAGTGGCTCCATTTTCTTACCTCACACTCACTTTTCAATCCCCTCCAATTCTTTTTTGATCTTACCCTTTCTCTTGAATTACTTTCTCAATGAATTACCAATGATCTAATTACTAAGCCAATGATCTTTTCTCAATATTCATTCTTCTTGACTTCTCTACACCATTTGACACTCTCAATCACCCTCTCCTCCGTGATGCTCTCTCCTCCCTTGGCTTCTATGACACTACTCATTCCTGGTTTTCTTCATACATTCCTAACCATCACTCAGTATCCTTTACTATGTTATCACCCATTTCTCAACCATTAAAGACAAATATTCTCTGAATGACAGACAGATAGATAGATAGATAGATAGATAGATAGATAGATAGATGAATGGATGGATGGATAGAGATAGATAGAGATAGATAGATAGATAGATAGATAGATAGATAGATAGATAGATAGATACAGATGGATGGATGGATGGATGGATGGATGGATGGATGGATAGAGATAGATAGATAGATGATAGATAGATGGATGGATGGATGGAGATAGAGATAAAGATAGATAGATAGATAGATAGATGATAGATAGAAAGAAAGAAAGAAAAATATGCATATTACAAATGTAACAAGGTGGCATGGTGGATAGAGGATCAACCTTGGAGTCAGAAAGGCCTGAATTCAAATCCTGCCTCAGATAATTAACAGCTATACGACTCTGAGCATATCATTTAACTTTGACAAGTGTCAATTTCCTCATCTACAAAGCGGGGGTAATCATAGCACTTACCACCTGGGTTGTAGTGAGGACCAAATGAGATAGCGTATGTAAAGCACTTTGCAAACTTTTATGTGCTACATATTACTATTATTTTCTCTTTCTTGGCGATTATATCAGCTCCTGTGGGTTAATGATAATTTCTATGCAGATGATTTCCAAATCTATGAATTAAATCCTAATCTCTCTCTTCTGAAAAATTGAAATGAGAAGCAGTTTGGTGTACTGGATAGAAAATTATCCTTGGACTTGAGAAGAACTGGATGAAATTTCCACCTTTAGTAATTACTGGCTGTGTTATCTTGCACAAAATATTTAATCTCCCAGTAGCTCAGGTAGCTCAGTAAGATCATAAATTGCAATACAGTTGCTGGTCTTCATTGGTAGAGGGGATTTCCTCACCAGCATATCACTACCTCATTGAAATTTTAACCTACAATCTCCTCTCTTCTGAACTCTAGTTCCAAATCAGCAACTCTTTGGGGGACATCCCCACTACATTGTTCCATTAGCATTTCAAACTCAGTATATCTAAAACCAGTTTCTAATACTTGTGACATCTTAAAAATGGAAATAATAATGGCACTTGCCTTACAAGGTTGTTGTAGGGATCTGATGAGATAATATATGTAAAATGTTTTATAGAATTTGAAGTGCTATATAAATGTCAGCTACCAATAATGAATAACATCTCATTATATACCTAAACACATCCTTCCTTCAAACTTCCCGAGTTGCTGAGAGAAACATCTTATTTCCAGCCAGCCAGCCAGCCAGTCTGAGGCTTGCAACTTAAGGTTATCTTTGACTCTTTCCTCTATATACAAATACTCAAAATTCAGACAAGAAAGATTCGAAGCCCTAATGGAAGATGTAGATTTGATTTCAGAGGTAATGAAATCCATACCTGGCATACAACTCTGGAAGCCTATAGAAAGTAGTGCCTCTTTCAGATTTTGGTAAGCTGTAGGTTGTAAGAGATCAGAACCCAAACCATGGGAGGCTTTGAGAGGGAGATTTGTCTGAGACAAAGGATTTGTCCCCAGTGCATAGACTACCTTGTTTTTCAGATACTCATTTGCTTAAGACCAACAGAGGAAACTTGGATTTTAAAAAAAAGTAAAAGGAGGGTAGAATACTAACAACCATTTGGTGATTGTTTGGCAGAAGATTTGAGAAATGTTCTGGATGGTCACCTAAGTAAAAATGGAGTCTCTCATTGAGGGAACTGAGTCTTGACCCAGAAAGAATGTCTTGAAAGTTAACCAGAGAGGCCCTACCTTTCCACACTGCCACCTGCTGCCTTTGAGCAAATTCATCTGAAAAGATGAACAGCTCAGCATATGAGCAAAGCAGCAGAGAATAATCATATAGGAACTATGGAGAAGTCCTTCCAGAAAGGGTGCCAGACCCTGTCAAAGGCAAGCTCAGTCTAGCATTAGGAGCAGGGCAATTCAGCCTAACAACAGAATCATCCATCTACCCGAGACATCACACCCAGCAGTGATTTGGTGGGGACAATTCTAGAGAAAGAAAAGACATCAAGGTCCTGCAGTTCTAGGCCTCTGAGTTGTGTTGGCCATCTGTGCTCCCCATTATCATGATACTTTAAGTTTATATCCACTCTCTCCCACAGATTCTGATGGGAGAATGCACCTCAAGTCTATGGGAGAAATGCTTTATAATATTTGTTCTTACTATGCTATTTGGCTTTAAAACAAAAGTTGTTTTCTTGTTGAATCTTAATTGAACACCAATGGGGTCTCAGGAGCTACAGTGCCATTAATTGTGACTACTCACAAAGGTTGCCCCAGCAGCCATGGGAGTACTATTAGTCTCCCCCATGGAGATCCAACCTACAAGTGTGAATGTGAGTTAGGGTACTACACATTTAACCTTATTCCAAAGAAACAAGATAGAAAACAAGTTCAATGAGGTAGTGGGGGAGAACAACATTGTAGACTGAGCATACTCAAATGTGGAAATATATTAAATAGAGAAGGTAGCATGGAGAAGCATGAAAGAAAGCAAATTTGAGTTAAAATCAATGAAGAAACTTTATAATTAGAGCACTTGAAAACAATCTAGACAGAAAAAAGAAATAAATGAAGAATTCAAGAATAGATCACAAATCCAGAGGCACAATACAGTAGCAACAGAGGACTTCAGTGATCCAGAAATCTGCTGAAGCTCTTTTTCTGCCAAAAACAAAGTAGCAATAGATTGACTATTTTAAAGATGATTTTATATTTCAAAAGATGGATGAGTTAACAAGAGGAAGTTCTACTCTGCGCCTAAACAATGAATTTAATAAGTTTGTTGAACTGAACAAGCAATCATTGCAAACCTTATGTGTGTTATTCAGTGTACTTGTTGCTCCAGAAATTTTTGTAAACGATAACTAAAAGCTTATGGGGAGGAAAACGTGCACACAAAACCTAGGCTACAAAATAATGTCTTGATTTATAAAAGAGAGAATACAAATAATTGTCAAACTTGACTTGAATGCCTAGAAAAATTCTATGTGTTATTAAAAGGAAAGTTACCAAACATTTAGTGAAAGAAATGATCACAAAAATAAGCATGGCTTCATCAACAAGAGATCATGCTATACTTCCTTTTTTTGACAATTACTTGACTAGATAATTAGAGAAATATTATACAGTTGCCTAGATTTCAGCAAACTACTTACTGGGCCATCTCTAGTTATCCTGATCTATATCTACCCACTGGACCCAGATGCCTCTGGAGGAGAAAGTAAGGCTGGTGACTTTGCCCAGGCCTCCCTCAGTTAAATCCAATTGACTTGTAAGTCATGGTATGATCTTCCTGATTTCATGGCCTTCTTTGAGACTGAAGGACAAACCACAACTGCACAAGCATTTAAGGAAGGTTCTCCCCCTATCCTAGAGGACATGATGGGCAGATATAGACTAAAAGATAGTACAATTCAGTGGATTCAGATCTGATTGACTTATTGTTTATAAAGGATATGGTTGAAATCAAGTAGGAGGCAAGTCTCTAGTGAAGTGTCCCAAGAATCTGTATTTGGTCCTACTTCAATGAACCTTTTTAAATAATTATTTGGATGAAGATATTATTATCAGATTTATAGAAATTATCATCATAAGGGATAGATAATGCAATGAATGACAGTCAAGATTCCAAAATATTAGACTTACTCTAGCAAGATGAAATTTAATAGCATAATTCAAAAAATCACTTTAAAGAGTAGAATTTAGGGAAGATATGGCCACATAAATTTAAGAGACAGTGATGTTTTTAGTGTACTGCAAGTCCAATATGGCAGCCAAAAACACTTATGCACTTAGAAAGTCATGACATTCAGAATATGGGGAAGTGCTACACCCACTGTCTTCTGCCATAGTCAGATTGCATTTAGATTGTTGTGTTCAGCCAGGAATCTCCTTTTAGGCAGGACATCCACTGACAGACTGAAGAATTTACTGACTCTAACCAGTGAATCCAACCTCCTCACTATAAAGATGAAGAAACTGAGAGAGATTAAGTAATTTGCCCTAGGCCACACATAGCTAGTATCTCAGATAAGATTCAAACCAAGATCTTCCTAAATCCAGTGCCTTATGCATTATACCTCCCTGCTTCCATCTTTTTTTCTCTTGTCTTAACTCTTTCTCCCAGGGATCTCCTCTATTTCTATCACATCAATTACCACTTTTATTCAGTTGACTTCCAAATCCATGTAGTCAGCCCTAATTTCCAACAGTGTGCTGGGTATCTCCACCTTGATATCTACTAGGCATCTCAAATGTGTCCAAAGTGGAACTCATGTTTTCCCCCAACACATACCTCCTCCAAATTTTCCTGTTTCTGAAGAAGACATGACTGTACTTGCAGTTACCAATGTCTGTGACTTTAGCATCATCCTTGAATCTTTCCCTCCCTTATTTGTCATATCTAATCAGTTGCAATTCAGTCAGTCAACAATCATTTATTAAGTGCCTAGAATACTATATACCAGGCACTGTGCTAAGTTCTGGTGATACAAAGAAAGGCAATAAACAATCCCTCCTCCCAAGGAGCTCACAGTATAATGGGGGAGACAACAGAAAAGCAACTGTGCACAAATGATTTACATACTGGATTGGTTAAAGAGAAGACACTAGCATTAGGGGACACCAGGACAGGCTTGTTATAGAAGGTGGAATTTTGGTTGAGACACGAGGGAAGTCAGGTAAGGTAGAAGGCAAAGATGAATAGGGAGAACTTCCTAGACACGAAGGGAAAGCCCATGAAAATTCCCAGAGTTGGGAGATGGAGTGCATCTAGGTCCTGATCAGTGTGAATAAAGAATTCCCTGAAGTGGTTAAATGGATTCAGATTCACTTTTTGAAATTATATTTACATAAAAGTTAGTCATTGGGTTTCAGGATTCTGTTCTTGGAATTATGCTGGTCCTAGAAATACAAGGAAATACAATACAGTCCCTGCCTCAAAGAACATTCTAAGACTTATTCTATCTGTAAAATGGAAATTCAACACAATTCAATTAAACAAGGATGATTAATGATCTCTTTATAGCTAAACCAGTGGCTATTTCTCAGCCTTCCTCCTTTGTGACCTCCCTACAGAGGGTTTTGCTAATTCTCTCAGTGCTCCATCCATGTATTTTCTATATATCCTGTATTTACTTCTGTGAATATACTGTATGCTTTCAGTAGAATATAAGTTCTGTGAAGGTATGGGCTATCCCGTTTTTGTCTTTGTATCCCCAGAGCTTAGCACATACATAATAAGAGCTTAAATTGGGGAGGGGTGTTGATTGATTTTTTTAAAACCTTTAGGAAAAGTACCTTTTGCTTGAGAACTTCCACATAGTTCTTAACAATTTGTTCAGATGTGTGGTGACTGGGTAGACTCCTTAAACATCTACATTATTTAGTGAAATGGAATAAGGACATTGTCTACTATAAGACAGACCTACTTAACTTCATCCTACTTACCAAATTCTCTGTAAGCAAATGGATTTTTGTACTGATGATGGGGCCTTCAGAGAAGCACATATTTAAGATAAAGTTATTGATAATTAAGAGCAAGAAATTATCAATTGATAAATACATCGAGAACACTTGATTTTATCGATGTGAATACTCCCTCCAACAATGTAGACCTTAACACACCATCATCAATCAACAAGCATTTATTAAGTGCCTACGATGTGGTAGGTACTATGTTAGGTGCTAGGGAGAGAAGCACAAAAATTGATGCCATCTCCATTCTCAATAGACATTCTTTATAGGTGACTGTGACCACCTTCTAGATGGTGCTCTGTGCCTAAGCATTTCTGAATTTAACCTGGATGATCCTCATATATACCCATTCAATATGCCCAGTCTAATTTTAGGCTGACAGTTCATCAAGACTTGCCAGAGCTTATTAGTTGTCAGAATATCCTTCATGGATGCCAGGCCATCCGCACACCATGATAAGGCACCAGATTAAGACTCGAGTAGAAGGATTTACTATTTCTGTGGGAGGGGGAAATTTTTTAACTTCACAAGTGTGTATGATAAGGAAAAAATGAAAGAGAGACCTTCCCATAAAAATTGTTTTGCTTTAAGGTGATGAAAAAATCCCACAGGTGTTATATATGGTAGCCAGAGCATCAAAGCAAATTATTTGTAGACTTATTCTCTGATGTCAGTCACTACTTTGTGGTTTCTTTGAATGGATGTTTTACCAGAAAGATATGAAATTAAGCAAACCTGCCTTTCTCCCTTGCAGGGTGAATTATGACTGGAGTATGAAGAGAAAGAATTGCATCCATCACCTATGTAGAAGCAAGATGGTTGCCCATTCAACAACCCAATTCCTCTCCCCTCTCCCAGCCAAAAAATGGTCCTGGTGCGCAAACCAGAGCTGGCAGGAATAGAGTAGTAAATTCCTTCAACTCCTCTATTCCCTCATGATTATCCTTCTAAGCAAATATCTACTGGAAAAAACAAAAGACTTCTAGTCTGATCTGCATTCAAGTACTAGTTCAGCTACATACAAACTAGCAATTAGACTGAGTATTGTATAGTGAATAGGACACTGGATGCAGAGTCAGGGGTTCTGGATTCAAACCCTGCCTCTTTTACTTACTATTTGTGTGGACTTGAACAGGTTATTTCCCCTCCCTAGCTTTCTTGCTCAGGAAAACCAGAGAGTTGATCTAAATTAGAGGAGTTTAGCTTTTTTGACCATGTATCATGGACTGCTTTGGCAGTCTGGGGAAACCTTTTGGACCCCTCTCCGGAAATATTAATTTTTGTTATTGTTGAAGAAAATGCCAAATTTCAGTAGCAGTTAGTAAAAATAAACATGTAATGTTTTTCTCATCCAAGTTCACAAACCCTCAAAAAGCTATCCATGGACCCTTGTTTAAGAACTTCTCATCTAAGTGATCTTTAAGATCTTTTTGAGCTCTGACACTCTGTGATTCCATGATGAGGTAATAAAGGAAGCAAGTCTTTTCCCCTGTACACATAGTAAATACTTGTCCTCTAGTACCAAGGAGAAAAACACAGTTAATTGATTCCCCAAAGAGCCTGCAGTTACCAAAATATCCAGGCTATTAGTGGCTGTCATTTTGAGGGGTGCCATTCCTTCTAGAAGCAGATGGCAATTTTGAAAAGTGTTGGCTGGTGAATTAAGCAGAAAGTTGGGTAGAGTCAGACCCCACTGTCTCAGTACCCAAAATATGGTACAGGCACACTTCAGCAGGATGTAGGAACTGAGGGCATCTGTTTGCCTTGAGCTCTGTTCTCGTGGGCTATTTGGTTCAAGTCTTTTAGAGTCTCTAAAGCTGGGGCACCTGACAAGCAGCACCAGACAGACAATGTCATGTAGGAGCAACTATTCTTTTGGGCTGATAGTCTCAAGAGCTGAAGCTCCTAGTTACCTCAAACCTTTTACCTTGCTTTTAGTTACATAAAATTAATACGATGGAAGTTTTCATTGCCTATTTTCTGTTAAAATTCTTTGTACACTTGTCTTATCTCACCTTCTATACTCTAAATCCTATGATGTCATGGATTGTTTAAATTATCTGTGCAGCCTTAGTGTGTATGCCCAAATCATCATATATACACATATGTATGTGTATACACATATGTATATGTATATATTTATTCAACAAGCATATATGTGTATATATATTATATATATATTCAAGAATTTCATACACTTAATTCTTAATACAGAAGCCTGCAGGTGTTGTCTATGCTACTTTGATCTAGTCTCATAAAAGAGACAGCTTTTCAGTCTGGGTTTTTAACAGTTTGTCTTCAAGCAATGGTTAGGGCAAAAGGGAAATGGAGGGTTGGTGAAAGTAGGGGAAGAATTGGTGACATTTCTAAAATGAAGACTTGAGAAAGTAAAATGGAAAAGAGAAAAAAGGAGGAAAGAAATTAGAATTTAAAATGACATAAAATGATATAAAGAAATAAAATGGTAAACTGATGAAATACTCATATTTTTCTTTTAGCTGAAGATGTGAGCATAGAGAGTGTCTAATAATTGCATCATTTTCTTTTTTTTGTTGTTGAGACTGTCTCCCTGGCTCATGAAGCTCCAAATGCGGGGGTTACTCACACACGTAGTCCACTACAGAAGTTTCGATTCTTCTCTAATCTGGGACAGTTTCCACTCCTTAGGGCCTCTAGGGGACCCCATTTTAGGAAACTCACAATTCTGGTGCCAGAATTAGGACAGATACTCCATTGGGTTAGCCCTACTTCAGCTCAGAACTCCTCAGCTCAAGCAATTCATCAGTCCCAGGAACAAGGATTACAAGTATATACCACCGGGTCCTGTTCAAAAAGGTTTTAAATAGTCTTACTATTTAATCAAATTACTGTTAGAACCAAGGGTATCTCCTCTTCTTGAAAGGATTATCTATTACATACAGAATGACATTTTGGAAAATCATTTTTAAAATATTGAAGTTTTACTCCTAAGAAGTTGATCTTTCTAGTTACCAGTCTCACTAATATTTATTAATCATTTTTTTTGTCAATAACACCACACTCATATTTGAAAGTTTACAAAATTTGAGAAAGACATGGCCCTGCCCTCATGCTGTTTACATTCCAATGGAAAAATTCTACTACCAAGTTATCTGTGAAAATTCCACAGATCTCAGTCTCTGTAGTCATTGCAGTAGATAACCTTATAAAAGATACTTGAGCCTCTCTAGTGTCCAGTAGCAAAAAAAAAAAAAAAAAAAAAAAAAGAATGTTTTGACACAATAAATATGAAATCTCAGATTTTAGTAAAACAATAAACAATTTTCTATTTTAATCTTATAACAACCTAGTGAGTTAAGTAGATGAAGTATGATTATCCCAAGGTTATAGAAGAGAAAATGAAGGCTCAGAAATATGTGATTTTTTCAGTTACACAGCTAGTGATTTGGTCATTTCAATCTAACCATAAGTAATTAATTCTGTGAAAAATCCAACAACTGATTGATTAAATGTAGCCACTGTTGGAGTAATTAAAAATATTTAATCCAGTTACCCTGTGTAGGCAGAGCCAAGGTTTCATTCTAACTTCTGAATATAAAAGTTAAGACAAACAAAGTCGAGATATGCTATGTATGTCACAAAATTTTTGACTAGAGCTCTTGATTATATCTATATACACACAAATGGTTTTGTATTTCTATTAGCTGGGTTGGTAAAACTCACTGGTCAACTTTTTTTTTGTTTTTTAAAATTCAAAGCAAAAAAAAATTGGATTTTGACTAATGATAATTTGGGAATACCCTTGGAAACCTGAACTGAGTAGGTCTCTTATATTTCCCAAAATAAAATTTTGAATTCCAAATTTCACATAAAAGAATACAAATAAAACAATCAGCAAAAGTTGCCTTTGGATACCATTTTTAGAGGAACAGAATTGGTTAGGAGAAGAACCCCATAGAGATCCCACTTAACAGGAAAATTGCTGAGATTTTATTTGCCATTGTAAGCTATGAATGATTCATTAGAAATAATAATGCCATTTTGTCCAAGCCTAATCAATCATTTTATAAATCTAAATCTTTTTAGCATTATTACCTATGGGCTTTGGTAATAACCTTTGAAAGTCTAGTAAGGTCATAGGTATTTCAGTAATTAGAGCTAAGAAAAACATATAAGTTTTCCCTCTCTGTGTATGTGTTTTGATTCCTCCCAGAAAAGCTAATACATACATGTACTGTGGGAGGAAATTATATATATATATGAGTGTGTGTTTTTAATATACATCCCACTCACACATAAATATTTTAAAAACATATTGTAATCCCTGTGTGCACTTTCATTATTTCATGTTCAGGCTTCTAGAACATACTTATTGTGTGGTATTTATATGAAATGATTTTCCTTTTTGCAATGTGTCTTGCATTGTGGTTTAAGGCTTATAAATTCTCCTTTAAAATGATTTTTACTTGTATAATGCTTTATGATATGAAGATGCTTCACATAGCATCTCCTTTGATCCTCATGATTCTATAAGCTGTGAGCACAATAATATCTCTATTTTTCAGATAAGGAAACTGAGTCTCAGAGAAATTAAATGGCTTGTTGAAGGGTACATAGTCAGTAAAAGTCAAAACCAGGACTCCGGTTCAAGTCTTCTGACTTCATGTCTCCTGCTCTTTCTACTTTTCCACCTTATGAACTCATAAACTTTCTTTTATTATCCTGGTATTTGTAAAATTCAGATACAGTTATACCTATTTGTGTCTAGCAGTAGCTATCTCTAAGGTGGAGAAGACGGGAGATAAGGAAAAGAAAGAAAAGAGAAATTTACATGAAAACTTTGTAACATATTTACAAGGAACAGCAAGTTATACACATAATAGATTTGTAGTTTCATATGCAATCATTTTTTATTATACTATATTATAGAAATGCCTGTTTTATTCCATAAATCAAAAATAAAATAAATAAATGTGAAAAAATTGAGGTACAAATCATGAGTTAATTGAATCAGATTTTTTTCCTACTTTTTCAATCCATCTTTTCTTATTCAGGAGTGCTGGAAGGAGTTTCAGAGACCATCTAGTCTAATGCATCCTTGAAAAAGAACCCATCTCTGTATCCCTAAGAGATCGTGAAACAGGGGAAAGAACCCACATGTAAAAAATATTTGTAGCAGTTCTTTTTGTGGTACAAAGAGTTGGAAATTGAAGGAATGTCCATCAATTGAGAAATGACTGAACCAGTTGTGGTGCATGAATGTAACGGAATGCTATTGTACCATGAGAAATGGTGAGCAGGCAGATTTCAGAAGAACCTAGAAAGACTCACATGAACTGATGCTGAGTGAAGTGGGCAGAACCAGAACATTACACACAGTAACAGCAACATTGTGCCATGACTGCTTTGTTAGACTTAGCTCTTCTCAGCAATGTAATGATCTAAGACAATACCAAAAGACTCATGATGGAAAATGCTATCTACATTCAGAGAAAGAAATATGGAATCTGAATGCAGATAATAATATTTTCTCTTTTTTGTTGTTTTTTTGTTGTTATATTTTCTTTCTCATGGTTTTCCCCTTTTGTTCTGATTCTTCACAACATAATTAATGTGAAAATATGTTTCACCTGATCATATAACCCTATATCAGATTACATGCTGTCTTGAGGAGGGGGGAGTGGAGGGAGAAGAGAAAATCAGAACTCAAAATCTTATAAAAATGAATGTTGAAAACTAAAAATAAATAAAATTAAATTCAAAAAAAAGAAAAAGGTCCCATCCATTTTACTACATACCTGACAAATTTTACCTCTGTAAAATGAGGATAATAATAGCACCCCCCTCCCAGGAATGTTATGGGGATATGTGAGATTCTGTACTTTGCAAAACCTCAGAGTACTGTACGAGCATTATTGTTGCTTTTCTACTCATTGGCTCCTAGTTCTGCCCCCAGTACCAAAGGGAACAAATTGAACACTTTTCTATGTAAGAACTTTCAAATGCTTAAAGATAGTTCTTATATCCTCCTACCCCAGGGATTCCATTTTCTAAACTAAATACTCCCATTTCCCTCAACTGATCTCCATATGTTGTAAGCTCTATGCCCTTCAATATCTTGGAAACTCTCCCCAGGATATATTTCAAGCTTATCAATGCCTTTCCTGAAATGCATTTTCCAAAACTGAACTAAAATTTTTCAGATGTGGTCCAATAAGAGAGTTGTCACACACCAGGCTCAAAATATTCCATTGGATCTGTGATTTTATGGATTTGGAAATTTGCTTCAATGATGCAATTAACAACTCATCCATTCATGCCCATTCTGTGCAACTTTTGTTCACATGTTCCAATAGCACCTCATAGCTAAATGAATTTCACATGACATCATCATGTCAATTTTATGTCCAAAACATTTCTATTTGCTGCAAAACTAAGTCTAGGTTCATTAACCTACTACTCAACGCTCTTCATAAACTGACCCTGAAATAGACATTTAAACTTATTAAATAGACATTAAAACTTCTCTCCTATGCCATACCCCAATACAAACCCCTGGACAAGCCAAACTGTCCTTCTCCTCTCCTGAGCTTACCACACTTTTTTCTAATCTTCTGCCTTTACTCGTTCTGTTCCCTCACCTTGGAATGCCCTCTCTTCTGCTAGTCTTTCAAAAGCCAGCTTTTGTCCCAAACTTCTGGGCGTTGCAGTTTCATTCGCAAATCTCTTCCTTTTCTGAAATTCTTTAACAATTGTTCTCCATGGCTTTTTATTTGGTCCGTAATTATATGTAATTTCTTATTGTTACTTAGCTGTTTCAAATATAAGTCCTCTCTCCAATCGTATTGAAGATCAATGTCTTAACCAATGGTTGAAGATCCACCAGATGGATCTCCTAGAAATTAGTGACTGTGTCACATTTCTTTTGTATCCCTCCCTGCACCCGGCATAGTGTAGGGCTGATAGTTGGCATTCAACAAGTCATTACCAAATAAACAAAAATGCTCCACTTGATCATCATGGAAGGGAGAGGATGTGAAATGAACCAGTACCTGGAGAATCAATGTGATAAAGTAGATAGAACACTGAACTTGTCAGAGAACCTAAATTATAGTCCCAATTGCATTGCTAACTGGCTCTGTGCCTACAGACAACTGACTTTACCCTTCGGAGTCTCAGTTTCCTCATCCATTAAATGGGAATAATATGTGCCCTAACTGTATCATATGGTTATTGTGAGAAAAAAGCTACATATATTGTAACTCTTTGAGTTCTTATTATCACTTCCTTAGGTTTTTTCCCTTATAATTTTTATACAAAATGCCTACATAGAATCTTATAAAATGGCGGCTAAGTGGTAAAGTAGATGAAGTTCTAGATAGGGAAAGGAGTTCAAAGTCAAATATCTATTAACTATGTATCCCTGGCAGATCATTTAACTTCCGTGTACCTCAATTTCCTCTTTTGTACAAACACGGATAATAATGGCACCTACCTCACAGAGTTGTTATCAAAGGGGATAAAATGATATAATATTTATAAAGCTTTTGAAAATCTGAAAGCATTATATAAATGCTAACTCTTATCATAATTATCACTATCCCTGTTAAATCTTGTACAAAGTAAAGCTTCCATGAGTACTCACTGAAGAAGTAAAGTGTGTTAATTATGCTAGTGTGGATATTAATAGTCTGTTTTAGGAACAAAGAACACCCAACTCTCTTTGTCTCTCTCTCTCTCTGTCTGTCTGTTTCAGTCTGTCTCTGTCTACCCCTGTCTCTGTCTCTCTGTCTCTCTGTCTTTCTCTGTCTCTGTCTCTCTGTCTCTGTCTCTTTGTCTCTCTTTATGTGTGTGTGTCTCTGTCTCTATCTCTGTCTCTCTCTCTGTGTCTCTGTCTCTGTCTGTCTCTGTTTCTCAGTGTGTCTCTGTCTCTACCTCTGTCTCTCTCTGTTTGTGTGTGTCTCTGTCTGTCTATCTCTGTCTGTCTATCTCGTGTGTGTGTGTGTGTGTGTGTGTGTGTGTGTGTTCTTCCCAAGATGAGATAGACATATTCAGCTTGTAATTTGAGGGTGGGAAACCCTTGCACAATTTAAAACCCATTTCATTTGTAGGCAAAGATGTATTTTTACTTTCAGCCCCATGGGTGCTAACTAGACCAAGAAAGAACAAAAGGTGCTCTCTACTTCAGCTCATTAACAAAACTGCCAGACAGCTTCTGACTCAAGAAGCTGTTACTGGAGATAACGTGCCATGGCAGATGATACATTAAGTGGAACAGTTGGGTGAGCTGTACACATGCTGAGCCGAGATATGTTACAGGCAGATAGAATTTAGGAGAAAGGGGAAACTCAGTATATAAGTTACTTGTGGCATAGAAAGATGCTATTTTTATGGGATAGCTTCTGGGTTCTTAACTCAGTATCAGAAAGAAAGGAAGTATTTTTCTCCTCATGGGTAAGAAATACATGAAGCCTGAAGAATTGTGTGTAGAGTCAAAAGGGCACTGGATTAAGAGCCATAACATTCTAATCTCTGATCTACCACTGACAAGCCACATGAGTATTTCACTTTGGCCACATCACTTAATCTTGAGGAATTCACTTTCATCCTTGATAAATGTGGATGTGTTTGTATCATTATTGACCTTTATTCAGGCTATGAAGAACATGAAGGTTCTTTAAATACTGTAAAGTTTGTTGAGCACTGTAAGGTTTGCTGAGCATGGTGGAACATGCCTATAATCCTAGCTACTAGGAGGCTGAGGCAGAAGGATTTCACAACTTGGGGTTTCTGAGCTGCAATAGGGATAAGCTGATTGGATATTTGCCCTAATTCCTGTGAGGTGTGTTGGGAGGTAGGGGGATTGGATACCAGGTTGCCTAAGAATCATAGGAATAGGTCAGAAATGAAGCATATCAAAGCTTCCCGTTGATCAGTAGTGGGTTAGGACTCTGCTTTCAGCCAGGAAAAGATGGGGAGATCCAGTAGATAGACGATAGATAGATAGATAGATAGATAGATAGATAGATAGATAGATAGATAGATAGATAGACAGACACAGACAGACAGACAGATAGATAGATAGTGTGTGTACATATGTATATGTGTATAAGTATTATGGGTGTACATACATATAATATGTGTGTGCCTACATATGGTGTGTGTATACATACTTTATATGTGTGTACATATATATGTAAAGTTCTCTACAGATAAGAACTATTGGTATTTTACCATGAATAATCATATTTATATTGTTTTAATGCTTTATGGCAGAAAAAGGAATAGCACAATGTTTTACACGTAGCAGTTTCCTCAATTAATCAATAAACCTTTATTAAGTACTTACTGTGTGCCATTCATTGTTCTGGAAATACAATGACAAAAACAAAATATTTGCTGTATAAGTGTTTATCAGACAAATGAAGCTAGGAAAGACTAGCTTCCTAGTAGCCTTTCAATGCAAGTTACCTACTAAGTCAACAATGTTTCATATAGAAAGACAATAAATATTTATTAAACACCTACTATGTGCTAGATCCCATCCTAAGCACTTCCCAAACATTCCATTGGATCCTCAAAACAAACCCGCAAGCCTGGTGATATTATTAGCCTCATTTTACAGTTGAGGAAACTGAGGGATATAGAGGTTCAGTGACTTGCCCAGGGTCACACAAGTAGTATTTCAGGGGAGATTTGAACTTAGGTCAGCCTGATTCTGAAGTCAACATTGTACCCCCTTTGCCACCAAGCTACTTCTGTCCACAATAGACAATAACAACCATAATTAACAGAACTTAGTTAAGCGTGTTTATTGGAGACTCAAAGAGAACTGATATAAATAAAAGAATTTCCTCGTTGACCATCCTCTCCTATTCAGCCACGTTATCCTAATCTATTTGCAATCTTTACCTGAATTTCAGAACAAACCTGGGCAGCCACATGGGAGTTACAAGCCCTGAGCTTTCACTCCCTACATTCCTGCTCTGACCTCACTTCATCAAATACTTATTAAGCACCTACTAAGTGCCAGTCACTGTAACAGGTACTTGAGACACAAAGACAAACTGAAATAGCCTTTTCCCTCTAGAAGCCTAAATTCTATGGGACTACTCGCATTCTACTTCTGTAGAATGGTAACTACTGTACAAATCTATAGAACTGGGCAGAATCGATTTTTTATATGATCATCGTTATCATTATTGTTATATGACCTTAGTCAATGGCTTCAGTTTCTTTAACTGTCAAGTGAAAATTAGATGTGCCCCTGGTGCCATTTGTAATATGAACATTAACAAATAAATGTCAAAGTGATGCAAGAGTAATCGTATTCTAGGAAGATTAAATGACTATCCAGAGTTAACAAATCACTCTGGTGACCTGAAATACCTCATCTAAGACTGGGTCTAAACTAGAAAAAAAATGCTGATATTAACGTAAGTAGCTCAGAGTGTAGCTGACACACCCAGATTGATGTAGCATTCTTCAATGTTGTTTGCCTGTTCCTCGAAACAAGACACTTTGGAAGTACAAAGAAAAATCAACAATCCTATTCAAATATAAGCCTCTTGAGGCCGTGTCTTATTCATTCTTGCATTGACCTGACCACCAAGCATGGTGTCTTACCTATAGCATGCCTTGAATAAGCATCTGTTAAACAAATGAACACCATCCAGGTTCATTCACTCTAATC
Organism: Notamacropus eugenii; assembly: GCF_028372415.1. Lineage (NCBI taxonomy): Eukaryota > Metazoa > Chordata > Mammalia > Diprotodontia > Macropodidae > Notamacropus > Notamacropus eugenii. The sequence continues at coordinate 300,333,311 of NC_092877.1, read as the reverse complement.
ATGGATTTTCTTCATTTATAGAGAAAGCACAGGCAAATGTGTAACTGCGTGGCCTGGAAATGGAAGTTATGCATCCCCTAGAGCAAGCACTAGGTCTATGTGTCCTAAATACTTCATAGGCCTCACTTAATCAGGTTATTTTTTTCTCCAGTGCTGTTGATTCATCCTGTATCACTACAGTACCAGGCATATACATTTGTGTCAAGAGAGAGTCATTAAAAATTTGGAGGCAAATTAAAGTGTGTGTCTCTGTTCCACCCCAAAATATATTTACTGATGTGATTAAGCCTGTCAAATTGTCTTCTTTCAACTCTGCTGTTAGCAGTATTTCCTTCTCATGTATCACTTCAGTTGTATGCCTTCTCAGCCATCAAGAATATGGCACAGAGTTGAAGAGCAAATAAAAATAACACCAAATGAGACATCATCCACTGTCTTCTGAGTTAGAGACAAGGACACAAATCTCAACTATATTAAAAAGAAGTCAAGTGGGAATAACTTTGGGGCCCTTTTTTGTGGTTTATAAATTAAGTATACCGAAAGTCCTCACCTAAATACCATCAAAATATGGATTTTTGTGAGGGCCTTAGATGTACATTTTGTTGTTAAAATAAAATAAATAACCATTGTAAAAAGGGATGATGGGGAGGGACCTCCAAAATAAAAATGTCCTCTTGCCTGTCCCATTTATCCCTTAAGTTCCTGTTATAGTAAAAGGGAGTAACATCCAATGCCGAGGAAAACTCTGTGGTTAACTGGGCATTATGAGCCACAGACCAAAGGAAAGATGAAAGTATCAAAATGTTCTTCCTCAAACAACATCTATTTAGTTTTCCTGGAAAATAAGAATTCCCATTCCAGATGTGAGTACTATTTATTTTAAGTAACTTAGCAGTTTAAATCCTGTTGATGGGAGCCATTTTTATTTGTATCTCCATAGGAGAAAAAGTAGAAGTCTAGTTTCTGGCAGTGAATGGTAACTCCAAGCAGATAACAAAAATGTTACAAAACAACCTGTGCCATTTTCCTTAGCAAAAGAAGACAACATGACAGGTAAGAAACAATGGAATCACAAAAACTAAATCTGACATGCCCAAAGTCAGGCAAGTACATCTTCTGTTACAATTCCCAGTTCCCCAAGCCCATCCTCTGGTCCTTGGCTTCTCTTGCCATGATGTTCTCAATCTCCTCATGGGTTATAACCTAATAAGAAAAGAAAAGCATAGTAGGGACACTCACCTGCTAGAATTTTAGCCTGGAGGCTGAGAAGAACAAAAAGTAAGATGTCTATCTTCATATTTGCCTGAAACAGATGCTACCACCCTCTCTTGGGATTTTTCAAAGCTGACGGATGAATTCACGTCTTCAGTTGTTTTTCTAAGCTCTGGGGAGGAAGTGTGTTATGTGGGGGTTGAGTTGAGAGTCATGCAAAAGCAGTATGTCAAAGGCTTTCACTTAACTCCCAAAGGCTATTGGTGTTATTGTGGCTGGTGAAAATGAAAGACAAATGTGCCCACGAATTACTGGCAGGTTAACATAGAGAAAAAGTCTGTTCTGAGTATCAGAACACATGTTACTGTGATACTGGACTGTTTGCCATAAAGTACACACTTATTTCTCTCTGTGTTAACTTTGTTCCCCTAGATATATTTTCCCTAAATTATCAATTCTTGTGAATAACAGTATTTCTTAGGCAACTAACTGATGAATATTATCTTTATCCTCATATATTTCAAGTTACCCTGTTGTTTTAATGTTGGGAGAACCTTTGGAGAAAGATAAGAAAAGGAGAGAGGAAAGCAATAAATCACATTTATATAATGCTTAAAGTTTATAGAGCACTTTCTTCCAAGAGTCTCATGGGTTGGGTAGATGAAAATAGGTGCAGGGTATGTTTTTATTGGTGTTGGTAACTCCTAGATAAGAGATAAGGGAACTCGCTCTACCAATACAGTTGGCACCTTCTCTACAACTCATGGTCTTGATAGTTGCCTATGGTTCTGTGAGGTTGTGACTTGCCCAGAGTCACTCAGAGATGAGTCATGAACACATGTCTTCCTGGACTTCAAACCATCACTTTATTGACTATGACATGCTTAAGATAAATTAAACATGTGTGATTTTACTGACAAGGAAATTAAGAGGCTTGCCAGTGATACACAGCTTCTAAGTATGAGATTAATATCATTGTCCTGACTCCAAGGGCAGTACTCTTTCCACTATCCCACACTGCCTTTCACTAACTAGAACAGTCAGAATATGGAAAGATTATGGTTCCATTCAATTCAACAAATATTTCGTGAATAACCAATTGTATGAAAAATACTGTGGTAGACTCTAGAAATCAAAACTTGGGGAAAAAAGATGTTGTCTCTATGACATCCTTACAGACATATAGTAGAGCTATAGGGGCTAAAGAAATAAGTAGAGTCTAAAGCAAAAATAGGGTCCCTATCATGACAATGATGACAATGAGGATGGTAACATCAGGCAATATTTGGGATTTGGGCTACAATAAATAGACCAAGAGACAAAATGTTACATCAGCCTGCTATTCTCAGTTGGTCTGCAAGTACATGAACATTTTTACATCTAAAGTTGGTCTCGCCCATCATCTTCTTCTAAAGGCTCTTCTAATGGAACACTCCAACTGCCACAACTTATGGTAATGAAAAACCCTAAAAAGTCATGGGAAAGAGAATGATCAAGTATTTTTGTTTATGCCATTGCTTGCTGCTGCCATGATGGTGACTGAAACCCTTTCTGAGAATGACTAGCCAAAACACACGTACACATATCTAATACCTTCTTATGGCAAAAAGAAGGTAAGACTATGAAATCATCATAAGAGTAGCCATTTGTTTTGCATTGAAATCCTTAAGCATAGAATCACCTATAAATAATATTCTTTTTCCCAGTACTGGCAAATCTTATCTGATATCATTACTTGATCCCATAAAAACACTGAGTAAAACAATGTCCAGGGGACATAGGTAGAGAGCTTGCCAGGTAGGATTCAAAGTACAATGAGTGGGGTACCAGTGAAGATGAGGACAAAGGCAGAACCTGGCAACATCCTTTCTATGGGTGAAAACTTCTTTTGTGAGACTACATTAAACATGAAAAGGTACATAAAGGGGGAGATGGGAGAAATGAGATAGAGATGCACTGGCAGGGCTAGAAATGAGGAGATGACTCTGTGGTCTCAGAAAGATAAGAGGCTATAGAAAAGGAGGGGAGAAGGAGGGGGAAAGTCTGAAAAAAAGGGGGAAAGGCCTTACTTTGGAGGTGAGTTCCAATTACAAATACTCCATGGATGATGAGAGATCATCAATGAAAAGAAATGAGGACCTTATGCTGGATGAAGCCAGAGGGATTTGGTGCTAGAAAAATCTACTTGTCCTGAGACGGAGGGACCCTTGGGGACAACTGGAAAAGTGGGAGAACATGGACACAGGAAGGAGATTTTCAGACAAATATAGGGTGAAAATGATAAACAAAAGAGAGTATAGACCAGAGTTGTGCAGCATAATCAAAGATTAGTGAGGAAGGGGTCCTACCATGGGCAGCGTCCTCTCTGACACTTGCAATATTTGCCATTGTTCTAGAGGTGTAGTTCAATGGAAAAGGGAAATTCACAGGGCAAACCCTACAAGGCAGTCACAGAAAGCAACTAGAAGGGAGACCCTGGAATGGATGCCTTGGAACCTTTGACTGCATTAAGAATACAGAGAAAAGAGGGAGACTGGATAATTATAAAGCTCATGACTCTGAAAATGAGGATTCCGAATAAACAGAAATAAAAGACAGTTAATGAAGAGAATGAAATAAATCCTTTTCAGAAATGGGAACCCCAAAAAATGTGAAAACTAGGGAAGAAGGGGAAGAGAGAATGGGAGAATATTAAATGGAAAGATGGACTCAGGGGTGAGGGGAAGAGAGCTAGTGAGGACAGGGCCACCTTAAAAAAAAGATTCAAGTAAATTAACTGAAGAAACATAATACCATGTCTATAGAAGAAGAGGAAACTTGAAACTGAAAAGCTTCTTCACATATGTCATTAATGCATCTAGGATAAGAAGGGCAATAGTCAAATGGGGAAAAATCTTTGTATCAAGTTTCTCTGATAAGGATTTGGTATCAGAAATATAGAAATAATTTATATATATGACTAGTAGCCATTCCCAAATAAATAAATTATTAAATGATGCAAATAATTCTCAAAAGAAGAAATGAAAAGTATTCACAACTGCATGAAAAAAATGTTCCATATCACTATTTTGAGAAATGTAAATCAAAACAGCCCTGAGGTTTCACCTCATATCCTGCAAATTGGCAAAAATGACCCCTCAAAAATTGCAATAGTCAATATTGGAAGATTGTTGAGAGATAGGCATAGTAATACATTATTAGTGGAGCTTTGAAATGGCACAATCATTTTGGAAAACAATTTGAAATTATGTAAATAAAGTAAATAAAATGTCCATACCCTATGAACCAGCTCCGTTCCTGAGCTTATACCCCAAGGAAGTCTTCATACACTTCAAAATATTTATAGCTGCACTTTTTCTGATAGTTAAGAATTGAAAACATAGTAGATGCTCATCTATTGGAGAATGGCTAAATAAATTTGATACATTAATGGAATGTAGTAAGAAATTATGAGTGTGATGAATACAGAGAAGCACGGAAAGATCTATATGAACTGATGCAGAGTAAAGGAAGCAGAGACAAGAAAACAATACATGCAGTAACTACAATGGTGCAAATAGAAAAAGCAACACACCAAGAAATCAAAAGCAAATGTAAGAAAATTATAAGGATCATGTGGGACTCAAATGAAGAGAAATGAGATGATACCCCCAAAGTACCCTTTTTTGTTGAGGTAGAAGGTCCAGAGGTGTTGCCTGTTGCATCTGTTTTTAGACTCTTTCAATATATTGATCAGCAGTACGTTTTCCCCCTTTCCAAAACGTTCTGTTTGTCATATGGAATGCTGCTTGGGGAGTAAGTGGAGGAAGGATACATGATGGTGTAAGGAACAAAAAAAAATTTTTTTAAATCTTTTTAAGCACAAGGAACCAGACACTAGCAAAGCAGACGCTTCCCAAGAATGAACTCTAATCAAGCCTCTATGGGAGTCCAAAGGACAAAGAACTTTTCTGAGAAGAGATTATGCTGACTAAGCAATAGGGGCAAGGCTAAATAAAACAAAAAACTCTCCCTGTTGGAGATTAGCTTAACTGGTGGGCCAAGCTGGTAAAAACTAGTGCTCTCTAGGCAGTCTCTGAGATCACACTAGGTTGGGAGAGAGGCAAAAGAAAGGGGACACTTTATAAGGAGATTATGCTAACCATTCTTGGAGCTGGAGGAGAGGTTGAGCAAGAATGAGCTCCAGCACCTGTCCTAAATAAAAACATTTGGGGTTGGGTTTTGTGATTTTAGAGGAGGGCAAATAAATTTCATTCATATAACCTAGATTTTTCAAATTTTCAAATTTCAGATTTCTCACTCAGAGAACAATCCCTCATAACAAAGAATGAAGCAGAGGAGGGAAAACAGTTCAACAAAACTAACCAACTCATTAAAAAAGTTTGGCATTACATGTAGTATTCCACATCCATTATACTCCAACTCTGTAAAGAAATAGAGGGAAGTGTCTTCTAACCTCTCCTCTGGGGTCCAAGCTTGACCATCATTTTATAGCATCCAATGTCAATTATTTTATTCTTGTTGTTTTCATTTATATTGTTACAGTCATTGTACATGCTGCTTGCCTGGTTCTTTCCCCGGTTCTCCTTAATTTACTTTATATTGGTTTATATGTCTTTCCATGCTCCTTTGCATTCATCATATTCCCCATTTCTTGCAACACAATGATATTCCATTACATTCATGTACAACAACTTGTTCAGCCATTTCATAATTAATGGGTATCTATTTTGTTTATAATTCCTATACCACTATACTACAAAAAAAAAAGTGTTGTTGTACATGGTGCCTTTATTTTTGTTACTCATCTCCTTGGGGTATATACTTAGCAGTGAAATTTCTCAATCAAATGATTTTAGCATTTTTAGTCACATTATTTGCATAATTCTGACTGCTTTAAAAAATGATTGAATCCAACCATAGCTTCGTCAACATTGCATTTGCGTATCTATCTTTCCATAGGGCCTCCAACACTGGGCGTATCTTTTGTTATCTTTGCTAACTTGGTAGGTAGGAGGTAAAACCTCAGAGCTGGTCCGATTTCCATTTCTCTTCCCATTTTGTAGTATCCTTTTATGTGGTTGCTAATAGTTTGCAATTCTTCTTTGGATAAGTGTTTTATTATAGCCTTTGGCCACTTATCTTTTGGGTCTGGTCATGTTTTAACGGCATTTTTATAAAATTAGATTGCCTAGGTTAATGTCACATGACTAAATTCACCTGCTTAGTACACATTTACCCTGGCACAACCATAATTTTAAACACAAGATGGTCTCTTTTGGCTAATGTAAGAGCCATTCCCCATTCTTGAGCACGGCAGTGCTCCTGGCCAGAAATTACTTTAAACATCTTTTTCTCTTATCTCAGTACTTTCTTTGGGGTACTAGATGAAGTCCCCCAAATCCTGGAGAATATAAAAATTTCCAAAGAAACAAACTAAAACATAAGTCTAATCAAACTTATTGAGGGGAAAAGCAGCTTATGGAAATTATGATTCCATAAAAGCTGGAGATGGATTAAGTTAGGAAGGTAAAGAAAGATATGGAGTTTTATGTGAATCTCTTTGCCTTTGCCCAACAGCCTGGTTTTTTATTCTTCAGAAGTTTCTAGCCAAATACCCTGTAACAAATGCCAAATACTCATAGCCAAACACGACATTTGAGTAGTCATACTGCTAAGCCTTAATTAAATCATACCTCATGTTGAACTGTTTTACATGTGTTCTTTCTCATTCCCCTCAAATCTCCAAACATCACCAATCAAATTGCTTGTAGTTTCCAATATTCAAGTTGCTTTTTTATGTGACTGGAAATTTAACCCAGTAAAAATTTCCATTCACCCCACAGGAAGCCTTTTTGTTTGTTTTTGTTCATTCTGTGACTTACAAGTGTTTTGATTTGTATATGCAGATGCCTGAGGTGGGAGTGTGTGGGACGGAAACTGTGTTACACTGAGAATTGAGAGGAATGTTTATTAATTCTTGCCTTTCAGGCACTAGAGTTCAAAACTAAATGCTCTCCTAGACTCTGCAGCTAAATACCTTTGTATTTTGTAGTTTGAATCCCTGGTTTCCTTCAACTCCAACACCACCTTTTACATGACGCCCGATATTGTCTCCCCCAACTGAAGGTAAGTCCCTTTGTGGCAGGGACATTTTGGCTTTTTCTTCACATCTCAGTCACCTAGCACAAAGCCTGGCACATAGTAAGGACTCAACTAACATTGTTGATCAGTTGAAATGTATTGCTTGTGGCATAGAGCTACAACCTGAATGAAAGTAGAATAGGGAAAGAGTTCACAGAACCAAACCCCTATACACATACAAATACACACACACACACACACACACACACACACGTTAAATCTGAATGCTTCAAACAAACTTGGTGAAACTATCCAAACATGTTTTACTGTCCTCAAGTAGAAACATCAAAGCAAGATGATTACACCCACATATTCTTATCCCCTAGTAGAATGAAAATACCAGAGAGGAGCATAATTTCTAAGGTTTTGCTCTCTGAATTATACTGACATAGGACTAGCAGAGTGCAATTATTTTAACTTTGCATCTGTGTAAGGAGGATTTATTTAACACTTCCAATGGCATATCATCAGTTGAGACATGTTTCTTCCACTTGCTCAAATGCTAAGTTCTCCCCACTTTAACAGATGGTTTCTTGAGTGACTGTGGTCAGAAGAATCTGTACTTGATGGCCAGTCAACCCATGAAGCACTTCTTGGAATTTAGTTAAACTAGTTCTTGAGTGACATTCTGTCACTGTCCTTGAGGCCTCTCTAGCTCAATAGGACCTTCCAGAGTTTCTTGTGACTTTAGCAGAGCTTTTGAGAACACTATCAAATCCTGATGAGGTATCAGCGTATGAACTTAGTGGAATGTTAAGGTGTAATGGAAATTAACTCAGGTTCATTCTTGGGTTACCTGGGTTTTTTTTTTTCCATCTTTAATTGAAACCTAGAAGAAAATTGAATTTGAAATCAGCCTGGAATGTTTTGAAGTAGTTTGTGGGGGTTTTTTTAATCTCTAAAGTAGTTAATTTGTCCAACAATTCCAATATCCTTCTCAGGTAAGGCTACATGTTTCTAAAGAAGGTAGGAAATTTGCCCTACATAATCAGTTAAGCCTTTGTTAAACCCTTGCCAAGAACCAGGCACTGGACCAGGCATAGTAATGTGACGCATTTTGAAAGAAACATGTGGGAACTTATTTACCCAAATGAGTGTTGCCTTTCAAAGAAATCAGGATGGGAGGCTGTGCCAGTGATTCTTCTCATGCTGAGCACATTTTCTGAAACACTTCATTTAGAATTGCCTTCTGGGCGTGGGCTTAAGACATAGTCTTTTCAAAATCCGAATGGCCGCAAGTCTTTGGTCTGTTGGGGTTAGAATAAACTTTTGCAATCAGCTAAAAGTCATTCAGAGACAAGTCTCATGAGCAAGATGAGTGATCAAACTGGGAAACACCAACATTTGCTGCCTATTTCATTAAAACAAAATAGACAGCAATTCTACAAGTGTTCTGAGTGACATGAGCCCATCAAATCATTGAAATAAGCACATAAACCAAGAGGCTTATGTGAAAAGATAACAATCAATTTGGGTATGGAAGTTCTATAAAAATTTTGTAGGAGGGAGTCTCAGTGATTCCTAGTCACCCAAGGCCTTCACGCTCTGTTAGTCCCTTATTTTATTTGGGGAGATGCTTCTCTGAAAAGTCTAAGTACTTCCTTGGATGCTTCTCAAGTGTTCACCTTTAGCAACCTCTTCACTAATGTACTTTCAGAATGGAATGATGATGATTCCGTGCCCATCAAAGTCATTCATTTTTCCTCACTGTAATGAAAGTTAAAGATCTTCCCTACCAGTTTATAAACCTCAGATGGAATCCATTAAGGGAAGCTTGATTAGGGGAGTCTTGTTTTGTAGGAAGGCCAACACCTTTTGTTAATTAATGAGGTACTAGGTCAAGAGGGTTGTGATATGCTCTGGCTCTGAAAAGTATAAGTATATATATATATTCTGAGGTGAGGTTTTGCTTTGGGGCTTACTCTTTGGAAGAAGGTTTGTGTGCCAGATGAGACTCTGGGTAGCTGTTAAGGAGCCCCCACCCCCTGCCCCAGCTTTGAAAACCCAGATGTTGGTGCTTCTCTCTTTGGTAACTGTGTATGTATGTAATGATCAGACAGTTGGACCTGTCTGGTGGTCTGTGATGTATGTATTGCTTCTGGTCAGAGAGTTAGAAGTTCTGTCTATTGGTCTTGATTTTTCTGCTTGCATTTTTTTCTGTTGGTATATGCAATTAAAGAAGATTGCTGATCTCTCAAAAGTTGTTGTGCTTTTACAAAGCAGATTTAAGATCCTGTGATAGCACGCCATCCTGGATGTGTCAGAGTGCTTGCTGATACACTCACCCATAGGTTCTTTGATGGAAAAGGCTATTGGACATTGTTGACCTGAAAACTTGGTTAAGAAAAGGCAACAGGCTAAATGCATACATTTTATGATTTAATTAATTAATCAATTCCCCATAAAAAAAACAGTTACATAGCGCTATGGAGCCAGGATCAGAACTGGCTGACTTAGTACAGAAATTGACTGTCTTAAGTACATTTTGCCAGGAGAAAGGAGTTCTCACACTGTAAATACATTGTAATTAGGTTTTGTGATCCCAGGCTATGGGCATCTTCCTTCTGTAGCATGCCTTTGTGATTCAAAGTAAGGAAAAGTCCCATCACCCAGATTGCAGACATCCTGTCCTAAACAGGCCTTTGAAATTGTTTATTCACAACCCAAGATGTAGACATCCTCTAAACAAAGGAGACTATTAGGTCCAGATTCTTCTTAATTCAAACTTTGGCCCTTATTAAAGTCTAAAATTTATATTAAATATTAACAACATATAGCATCTCAGATTTGGAGCTCCCAGAGATCATAAAAAAAGTTATTTACTTCCTACCTTCCTTATTTTACCGATGAGAAAGCTGAAGATCGCAGAAGTGACATAATTTTCCCAGAGTCACATATCTAATGTCTGAAGCAGGAATGAGCATTACCATACTTGAGATGAAAATGATGAAAGTCGAGTTATCACACTTGACTTAGTTATGTAATATTTAGGCATACTAGCAATTAATTCAGATTGATCTCTGTGTTCCTCCTTCATTGCCAAAGAGGACCATGCCATCAGAAATAATCGTATGACTTGTACTTGACTTTGTTTTGAGTGAGGGAGGGTTGTGCAGGTCACCAGCCTCACTTCTCCTCCAGAGCCATCTGAATCCAGTGACCAGATATTCATCAGGATGACTGGAGATGACCCAGGATGAGGCAGTTGGAGTTAAGTGACTTGCCCAAGGTCACACAACTAGTGAGTATCAAGTGTCTGAGGTGAGATCTGAACTCAGGTCCTCCTGACTCCTGCACTGGTGCTCTATCCACTGCACCACCTAGTTGCCCTGTAATTCAGATTGATTCCTAGGATGAATGATAGGGAGGATTAAGAGCAAAGATGCTTCATGGTGAAGGATCAAGATATCATGATTCAGGTTTATTATGGACATTCCTGTAGAAAAATCTTTAGAAAAATTGGGGTCACGGTCCCTAGTTTCATGTATACATCTCTCCAGTGAGATTAAACTCTTACTAACTTTAAATTCTGAACCTTAAGCCATTACATCATGCTCTCTCTGAAATCTTTAGGACCCAATTCTGTTTACTTTCACTCATGGGACTTCTGATAAGGGTTCCAATTGAAAGGCTGAAATTTAGTAGAAGTAATATAATAGAATTTTGTAATGAAAGTGATATAGCATAAAGAAGGAATGAAAGAAAAGTGTAAATAAAACGTGAAAAAGAAAGAGAAGTGGTTGGAAGGTAGCTTAGGAAGGACAGACAAGCAGAGAAGTCTTGTTACAATCATGTTTAATTTAATATATTCTTTCTTTTAAAATCAACAAACATTTATTTTGCACCTACTATATGCCAGGCATTATGCTAGACCCTGAGGATACAAAGATAAAGTGAAATAAGTCCTGAAAACTGTTCATAACATTTCACACAGTTCCACAGACCTCCCTCATTTTTATTCTTCTTTCTCTAGTTAGGTCCCTGTTAGTGAGAACAATGAATCCCCTGAAGTGGTCTGGTTGAATATATTTAAATTCATACTATTTGAAGTCATAATTTTGTAATATGTAATAATTGGATCTAGCCCAATGGAAATATGAAGTGTGAACTGGAATAATATTACCATCTCAGGAGATTCATTATTCCCATTAATCAGACCCAACTGTATATTGAAATGTTCCGATCTGTTGTTTAAGTTCATAATAAAAGGGAAGTGAATATTTTAAAAAGTAATACAGTTTTTTTTAATTACTAGAGAGGGTTCAGTTTGGAGAGGGGAAATGGCATGATGTTTACAAAAATGACAATAATTTTTTAAAAGCACCAATAAAACCATTAAAAAAATTTAACATTTAACATTTAACTCAAAAATGCCATTTGATGAATGAGCAGTGGTGTCTACTGTTTGCTATTGCTTGAGGGTTTTTTGTTTTGTTTTGTTTTGTTTTATGTGAATGGCTGACACCTACTGGCATAATCAGTAGTGGGTTTTTGGGGTTGTTTTGGTTGCTTGTTTGGTTGGGGTTTTTTTAGAAGAAAAAGAAATTACTATCTTGTGCTGAGAATGGAGAGGGAAAGAAATACCTGTTTCATACAAGTTAATAGTCACTTGCATTCACCAACGAGGTAGTTGTGGGTACTAATCTAGAGCATTTTAAAATTACTTTACGTAAAAGGAAGAAGACAGGATGCCTAGGAGACAACTCCATAAGACATCAGTGAGCAGTTGAGTAGGGTTCACTGCACCTAAAGAAGCTTTCATCTAGACCAAAAGTTTCTTAGCCTGGGTCTGTGAACTTGATTTTTAAATATTTTGATAACTATTTTGATATAATTGGTCTTCTTTGTTATGTGTTTTATTCTATGAATTTAAAATCATTCAAACATTCGAAGAAGGGATCCACAAGCTTCACAAGACTGCCAAAGGGGTCTATAACACAAAAATAGGTTAAGAACCCATGATCTAGACAGAGACAGGAGTCTAGAACACACATGAAGACTAGAAAGGGGTTTCCATGTGATAGAACAAATAAAGGCAACAGGGGGAAGAGATGTTCTAATCATTATCTTGGAATCAAAGTTGGCCATGGAAGATATTTTGAAATAGTAAAGACTGGATCATGTGATCATAGATTTAGAACTAGAAAGGTTAGAGGTCATCAGATCCAAATGAGACCCAGAGAGGCTAAGGAACCAGCGTAGGGTCACACAACCAATAAGTACTTGAGGTGGGATTTCAACCCAGGCAATTTTGAGTCCAAGTCTTTTTAGTACTCTATCTGCTAATTTTTTAGTACTTTATCTGCTATTTAGAGCATATTTAGTACTCTACCTACTATTTCATGCTGAATATGGAGTCAAAGGACATGTGCAAAGTGTCCTGGAATCAGACAGATGGAAGAGGTTGGTGGCAGAAATTAGAGAGAAAGAAGTTGTAGTAGGTTTTGGGGACACAAACACAAAAATTAAATGGTCCCTGTCCTCCTGGAGCTTCCATTCTATTGGGGGAGACAACATATGCACACACATAACATGCAAAATAAAGATGAAACAAAGACAAAATAATTTGGGGAAGAGGAAAAATCGAGCTTTTTCTTATATTATCCATGGAAACCCAGTCTTTTGATGCATCCTAGACCCTTGTCTCCTTCTAGAACAGTAGTTCCTAGTGTTTCCTTTGTATTTTGGACCTTTTTTTGGAAGTCGGTGGAAGCCTATGGACTCCTCAGAATGATATTTTTAAATGCATTCCAAGAATAGAGGGCAGCCAGCACAAATCATGAAGACCCAGATGCAATGTTTTGTGTGAGGAGCGGTAAGGGCAGTTTGGCTTGAGTAGAGAATATAGGAAGGGCAGTCATGTACAATAAGAATGGGAAGGATGGTACTTGGTTTCAAAGGGCTTTAAATGCCATGCATAGAAATTTGTATTTTATCCTAGAGATAATAGGGAGCCCCTGGAGTTCACTGAGTAGATGCGTGTCAAGCTCACACTAGTATTTTAAGAAAATCACCTTAGCAGTTGGATGGAGAATGTTATAGAGAAGGGCAGGATTCGAAACAAAGTAATAGTCCATCATGAGGACCTGAACTAGAACAGTAGCTTTTTGAATTGAAAGAAGACACTTTTTCCAGCTTGAGAAAAGTGATGGAGGAAAAGTTGATAAGTTGAGAACTGAATGACTATGTGGGGTCAGGGACACCCAAGTGAAAAGTCGAGTAATGATGAGGTTGTAAAACTGGGAAATAAAAGGATGATGCTGCCTTCTATAGATTATGGTAGTTTGGAATAGCACTGATTTATAAAGCACATAGTAGACATTTTAAAGGTATGTCTTGATTTGAAAGGAAAATAAATTTTCAATAAAAATAGCAGTTTTATTTATTTCTAAACATCTGGATAAAAAAGGAAAAACTTTGGAGTCGAAGGACTTGGCTTTACTATTTATTACATATATGCCCTTAGGCAAATTATTCAGCCTTTCTGGGCCTCACATTTTTGATCTGTACAGTAAGTGTTGTCTACATGATCATGAATGTTCTTTTCAGCTTTAAATCCGTGATCTCAGTCACTTAGCTATTTTGTCCAGCTAGTTAACTAAATTGTTCACTTTTCATTTGGATGTTTGGCATTACATAGGCATGGCTCATTACATTAATGAGCCAATTCTGTGCTAGCAGAGGAGTGTGCAAAAAGTGGAAAGTGACATTTAATGTTGCCTTTCTTAGAAATCTGCACCCCTGAAATATGCCTTGGAAAAAGTAATAAGGTTGATGGAAAATATAAAATATTCTACTGTTTCTTTGTAGGTCATTTTGATTCAAGAAATATACATTTTTAATTGGGTCAGGATAGAAGGGAAGGAAAATCTGACTACACATAATAAGGAGAGATGCTTGAATTCTCTTAGTTACCTATAGATTTCAATTGTCCCTCCTATCCCTATCCTCCTTCTCTATAAATAGTTTTCATTCTGTGTACTGAACTCTGTCTTTTGAAAAATGAAATGAACTCCATGGCAATATTTTCCATTATTTCATATATAAATTCATATTCTTTTCAATTATTTTGTTGAATTCTATTTTTCCGCTGCCACTGCAACCCTTTCTAATGAGGACTTCTAAATTTCCCAGAACTGAAAGATCGATTTATACTGGAAAGACCTTTGGACTTTGAATCAATAAAACTTGATTTAAATCCCAGCTCTTCTACTTAATAACATGGGAGTAGGAGTAGCACCTATTAAAGTTCCCTAGTCATGTAGGCTAGTCCCACCCCACCCCCCAACCTCCCACCCTCCCACAAAGGAAAGGTCATAAAACTGTCCTCAAGGCTTACTTGGTCCAAAAAAGCAATGATCATGATAATGGCATCTTCCTTGTGGCCAAAGTATGAAAGCCAACATTAGAGGAACCATAGGCTCCTCCCTCATTCTTGACCATTGTGCCACCATGGCCATCAGAGGCAGGGGAGCTATGCTCAACTGGATCGCTGCTATATATCTGATGGATATACTTTCCATGTTATGGCTAAATAAAAGTTTGTTTTAAAAGGTGTCTCATTTTGTTCTAATACTGAACCACCAGACTCACCTAAGATAACATTGTATGGAAGAAAGTCCTATACAAGAAATACCTATATAAATCAAAGGTATTTTTTAAATATTATTTTATTTTCAGTTCACAGAAAAAATAATTTTGCCCCTGTAAAAGAGAGCCACCATAAACATCCTATTCACACACAAAGTTATAATTACTATTCATGAATTTTCCTGCATCTTATTTTATTCACAATTTTCCATCTCAGCCACTCTTTCTATCCTATCCTTGTTATCTTACCTTCTCTCCCCACCTTCCCACCCCACCAAGGTATTGTTTTTGACATAGGTCTGTCCATCTTTTCAATACTCCAATCTTAAAGTGAGCTCAGACCCTCCAAACGTAAATGGATGTCCTGGACCCCATACTAAGGGACCTTTGATTTATAGATGAGAAAACAGAAATTCTCCTTCCACTCCCTAGGGTCAGCTAGATGGGTCAGTGGGTAGAATGTTGGATCCACAATCAGGAAAACTGATCTTCCTGAGTCCAAATATGACCTGACACTTAGTATCTGGGCAACCCTAGGCAAGTCACTTAACCCTGTTTGCCTCAGCTTTTCATCTATAAAAGGAGCTAAAGGAGGAAATGGCAAACCACTCCAGTATCTTTGCCAAGAAAACCCCAAAGGGGTCTGTGAGAAGTCAGACACAACTGAAATAACTGAACAACAACCCCACCTCCTACACATAGATATCCTTTCAGCAACACTACAGAAGAAAACTTGTTTGCAATAAGAGCATTCTGCAATTAATACCTCTGAGCAATGAGTCACAGAATGGTCACACACAATTCATTTTAAATCTTGACCCTTGAGAATTTTTTTCTCCCATCTCTATGCCTTGTTACAAGCTGCTTTTCATACCTGAGCCATGCCTGGAATGGGCCCCCTCCTCACCGCTGCCTCTTAAACCTGTATCTTCCCTGTAGGTTCAGCTCATGTGCCACCTCCAAGGCTAGCCTGTCTTCATCCCTATCCCTGTTCCCATTACTGTTCCTCTCTCTCCTTCCTCAAAATTATCTTGTTTTTTTCTACGTGTATAATATAAGTACCAGGAAAATGTAAGGTCCTTGAGGGCAGAGACTATTTTATGCATTTGTATACCCCACACCTAGCACAGTGACTGATCAAGCAATTGATAAATGATATGATAAACGATTGACAAATTGATGATAAAGTGAATGATAAATAAATCAAATGTTGATTTTGAGAAAAGTAAGACAGCAGAATAAGCATCTTGAGCTCATCCAACTAAGCTTAGACTACAATCAAACTACACAAGACAGATTCTTCCTTAAAAATTATCAGGTGGGGCTGCTAGGTGGTGCAGGCTCCACTGGCCCTGGAGTCAGGAGGACCTGAATTCAAATCTGAGTTTCAACAGCAGTGTGACTTTGGGCAAGTTGCTTAACCCAATTGCCTTGCCTTCCTCTCCAAAAAGCAAAAGCAAAAAGAACAAATCATCAGGAACAAAAAGTTTATGATTTCCCAAGTAGCAGCTTCCAGTATCACTCCTCTTTTTCATATTCTTCCTCTTGGTCCTAAGCTAAATTTTCCTTCTTATACTATAAACTATAGAGAAAAAAATGTAAAGGAAATAGTTACTGTAATGAAATATTCGAAACCAACAGAAGAACTTATTATGAATGGATTTTGCTACCCCAGGTTTGATTATGCTCTGTAGTGACTTTACTGGAATATTTCATTTAGAAAATACAACAAAGCAAACCACAAATGATCAACCAGCTGAGGATGTACAGTAGGTAAAGGCTTAAAAACAAGTGAACATTCCACCTTTGATCTTTAAAGACAGGGAAAGATTATTAAATACAAAATATTTTACTACTTGTGCCTAGATGTGAGATTATTGAATGATTTTCAAATGCTTCCATTAGCATGATGTCCCTCTGTGGACTGGAGGGAACCCTGGATCCTTGAAATTTTGCCAGTAGAATGTAACTTTCTACAGACCTTATCAAACTGAATGAACATCAAGGATGTGCCTACTGATGTATTATATATATGATATATGAAAACAAGACAAAATTAATAGGACTCATCCATAGTCACTGAATGAGCCAACTACTAAAGCATGCAGAGGTTGCTCCTTTAGAAGAAATACCCATATTGATGAAATAACAAATTGTTAAAAACTATTAGAGGGTAAATGGTCCAAGATATTGGTCTGTGCCCAGTTTCTTTCCAGTTTTCCCAATAATGTTTATCAAATAATTATTCTTATACCAAAATCTTAAGTATTTACACTTGTCAAATACAAGGTTATTATATTTATTTCCTCCTGTAGATTATATGACTATTCTGTTCCATTGAGTTACCTTTCTATTTCTTAGCCAATACCAGATATTTTTGATAATTGTTGCCTTATAATATTCTTTATGATCTGGTACTGCTAAACTTCCTTTTATATTTTTTATTAGTTCCCTTGATAATCTTGACTGTCTGTTCTTTCAAATGAATTTTGTTATTTTTTCTTATTCAGTAAAAATTTTTTTGGCAATTTAATTGGGATGCTGTGTCCGCACCAGAACTTACAAATTTACAGAACAAGGGACTGTCTGTATGGTAAATTTTCAGGTGGTAATTAATGTATCCTTAGGGTCTTAGATACAATTGAGGGAGTAGGGCAGGGATTTCTTACAACATCTTCCTGCTGTGTGCCCTCAAATAGAAAAAACATAATGAATACCTGCTTCATGACCCCACTCAGAGAAATTCCAGGAAAAATCAGTTTCTGGCTTATTTAGCCTTTTCTGAAAGAGTCATGAGTTCCCCTGTAAGAACTCAGGCTACAAAATAGCAACTATAGGATGTTTTATTTAAACCCACTAAAAACTTCAGGACAACACAAAAACAGCTCGTACATGAGCCCTTCAACCCTCAGGCTCACTTCTCTTCATTTTCCTGAGTTCATTAAGTCATCCTCCCCTCTGGCTGGCGCCACCACAGTCCATATGGCTCATGGTACAGGTTGCTTGCTCCTTGGTGTGGTCAATTCACCACTGTGAAGAGTTCTACTTCAAGCGAGGTAAGGTCAATGAATTTGCCCTTCTCTCTTGTATCTCTGATGCCATCCTAGTGCCTCTGTGTGGTGTCAGTTCCTCAGTGTATATGACTCTTAGTGGAGGACTTAGGAATGCCTAGGTCTTTCTCCAGGCCTGATGCAATTCAGGCTCTTTCTCTTTTCCATGGTCTAGAAGTCCTCATTTGCATGCATATTCAGTCTTCTTTGAATGAAGAGAAAGGGAAGGAAAAGGAAGAAACAGTTATTTACCTAACACTATGTGCCAGTGACAGTGTTAGGTGCTTTACAAATATCTCATTTGATCCTTATAACAACCCTTTGGAAATGTGCAGTTATTATTTCTATTTTATAGTTGAGGAATCAGCAGCTAGGTGGCTCGTTGGATATAGTGCCAGGCCTGGAGTTATGAAGATCTAAGCTCAAATCTACCATCAGACACTCACTATCTGTGTGACTGAAGGCAAGTCGCTTCATCCTTTTTGCCTCAGTTTCCTCCTCTGTAAAATGAGCTAGAGAAGGAAATGGCAAACCACTCCAATACCGTTGCCAAGAAAACCTCAAATGGGGTCACAAAGAGTTGCATGTGTGTTTGTCCTTCATTGCCGAAGAAGACCATGCCATCAGAGAAATGATGACATGACTTGCACTTGACTTTGTTTTGAGGGAGGGAGGGCTGTACAGGTCACCAGCCTCACTTCTCTTCCAGAGCCATTCAAATCCAGTGACCAGATATTCATCAGGATGAATGGAAATGACCCAAGATGAGGCAGTTGGTGTTAAGTGACTTGCCCAAGGTCGTACAGGTAGTGAGCATCAAGTGTCTGAGGTGAGATTTGAATTCAGGTCCTCCTGGCTCCTGCACTGGTGCTCTATCTACTGCATCACCTCGCTACCCCTCACAAAGAGTTAAAAACAATGGAACAACAATAAAGAGTTGAGGAAACAGATTTCTTCAAGTAACCTCTCTTGGGTCTCAGTTTCTTTGTCTGTAAAATGAGATTATTAGACTAGATGATCTCTAAGGTCTCTTCCAGCTTTAAATCTATGTTCTCATCATTTTGATAAGCTAATTGAAGTTGGTAGACTATAAGACATAGTTTAAATCCAAATGTAAAAACCATTCTTAGCCCTAGGGCCATACACAAACAAGCTTCTGCTTGTATTGGATATCATTTGCCAATCCTTGAGCTAGAACATTTGGGATAGATCCAGAGGGAAGAAATATAATAGTAATAAATGCAATCTTTTATTTGGGTCCAAAAAATCATCTGTACAAGTACAAGATGGAGGATGTATGGCTAGACAGCAGTTCATCTGATAAAGACCTAGGAGGTAGTAGTAGAATGCAACCTTAAAATGAGTCAACAATATGATACATCTTTAGGCTGTATTAAGAAAGGAATAGTATCCAGAACTAGGGGGATGGGGAAGGAGAGAGCACTACTCTACTCTGTCCTTGTTGTCACATATGTAGTATTGTGTTCAGTTTTAGGAAAGCTGAAGGGTGTTCAATACTTTGAGACCATGTCAAGTGAGACTCAATTGAAAGAACTGGACTGGATGTGTTTACCTGGAGAAAAGAAGTATTAGAGAATACCTGATTAGAGAATACACAGCTAGCAAGGCTGTCATGTAAAAAGGAAGCAGCTAGATGGCTCCATGGTGCATAAAACAGTGGCCTTGGAGTCAGGAAGACTCGTCTTCCTAAGTTCAAATCCAGCTTCAGACACTTACTAGTTATGTGACCCTAGGCAAGTCACTTAACTCTGTTTGCATCAATTGCATCAATGTCTCATCTGTAAAATGAGATAGAGAAGAAAATGGCAAACTACTCTAGTATCTTTGCCAAGAACTCCCCCCCCACCCCAAAATAGGTGATAGTCAGACTCAACTGAAATGACTGAACAAGAGCAAATGTAAAAGAGGGATTGGGTTCCACAGAATCACAAAATTTTGGACTTAGGAAGGACCCCTAATTTCCATCTAGTCCGCCTCATAAATGAAAAGCACTCCCTCCTACAGCATACTAGACTAGTGGTTATTCAGTTATTTTCTGAACTATTATCTCATTCAGTATTTGACATTTTCAAGATTCTCTACAGCTTAACATGTAAATGAATTTGAAGCAGGTAAAAAAAAAGGAATCTAAAGGAGAAAAGTCATTTTTGTCCATCTATCTACCCCCTATTTCTGTCTTTATTATGAATTATCTGTATCATTAGCAAAACCTTAACTTTGGTTTGGTTCTATATTTTGACGAATGAAAATCTCAGTTTTTCTTCACTTGAATAAATGGGCTTATAACATTAATTTAACAGAGAATGAAACATTCATTTTCCATTAGGTGGAGTGTGCCTATAAAGAAAAGAAAACACACAATGAGATCTATTTAGTGGGAGAGACAGAGACGGAAATAGAGGCAAAGATATGTACACATGGAATTTCACAAGGTATAAACGGAAGTTTACCTTTGCAGGGAAGAAATATGATACCTGATCCTATTGTCCGCTTACCAATTAAAGATGAAATTCTCAGTCACACTTGCCCTGCGCACTCTGGGAGGGTGGGGGGATTAAACCAGTGATACTAAAGACTGTATCTAAATTGAGCTCTGCAATTAGGGCTTTTTGAAAGGGAACAGTAAATAAATCAACCTATATTGGGGTTCAATGAGTCAAAATATCCTTTCTGTGGTTAGTTGGTCAGTTTCTAGCAAGTTGGTCAGTTGGTCAAAGACTAGGCTTATGTAATGGTTAGCGCTGTGATGTGAGTTATCTTGATGAAGTTCCCTTCTCTCTGTGGTTACTTGGTCAGCTTCTGCCTTTTCTGCAGGAAGTCAGAGACTGGGCTTATGTAGTGGTTAGCACTGTGATGTGAGTTACCTTGGTGGGGTTCTCTTTCTGTGGTTAGCTGGTCACCTTCTACCTTTCCTGCAGAAGGTCAGAGACTGGGTTTACACAGTGGTTAGATCTGTGATGTCAGTTAGCTTGCTGAGGTTTTCTTCAATGATCTAAAGGTGAACTAGTAACACTGCTTTTCACACCTCAAAGTATAGTCTGCAATAGCCAGCAAAACTTATTATCAGGTCCTTTAAAAACATTAAACATAGTTAAAGAATAAAAATATTAAGCATGGGTTAGGAGAAGTTAGGAAAAATAAGCTAAGCATGGTGTCTGAAGTGATGTTCAGGACTGGGTTCGTGAAGTTTTATTTTGTTAAATCACAGGGAAATCCATGTTTTCTTGGTATCGAGGCTATTTACTAGATCACACCACCGTAAATCTTTAAATTGAATAAAATATGAAACTTGAAAGGGCCTGTGATCACTAACCTCATCTTTTTAAATCTGATACTTTTACATTGCATTATTTCCAAAATGTCCTTCCTCATCCCCTCATATACTTCATGAACATTCTCTGGTAATGAAGATTTTTTTTAAAAATTCATAAATATCATACAACATCTCAATCCAATTATGATAGCATATATAACATGCCGTGCCTATAGTTTCTCTAGTTCCCCAGATAAAGAACCTAAGAATGATTATTCTAGTCTCAAGAAGTTCCAACAATAGTCCTGGGGAAAAAATTGTCCCCAGGCTCTCCAATTTCCATTCATTTCATTCATACTTCTCAATATTAGATTGATAATGCAATCATTGGCAATACTAGCTAAAAGGATTTAAATCCAGTTTTTCTGACTCCAAATCCAGCAATCAAAAGCCTGAAGTTCTATATGTAGACTTTGGGTGAGATTCTGCAGATTGGCTGGTTGGTGTCCATTGTTCTTGAAAAGGACCAAAATGACATCACTATGTTGGGATTAAGTTAGAGTGTCTCTGATGGTGGCTGATCAGACCAATATGAGCTTGGAATGCTCTACCACAGGATGGATACGAATAGGCCATGTGAACATTTGGGATGGATTCCCTAAACTGGTGCATCACATATTTCTTTGGAGTGACTTAAAGCAGAATTGAAGCAGCTCTACAAATATAATAGACATGACCATGAGAATCATAGGAAGGTGAAAGTTGGTCTACCTAAGGACTAGGCAGCAGAGGACTTTAGAAACAATGGAACCAGAATAAACTCACGTATTCCAATGGGAAATTGGGGAGAACTGAGCCCGCAAAAGTCAAAGACAAGCTTAATGTTTGAAAGACAAAAGTTAGAGGACTACTCTGAACCGTGTTTGAGAGAGCTTTTATCTGGGTTAAAGGAAGAGAAAAAAGTAGGTGGATCATTTATTTTATCTTTTTTTAAGGGGGTGCAGATCTGGACCTCCGATTTTATTAGCACAGGGAACTCTCAGAGGAAAATCTCTCCACCACAGATGATTAATTATACTGCAACTTCTAATTCAAGAGTTATTTGTAGGCATTGATAGGTAAATGACTTACACAGGATTATAAACCCAGTTGGTCAGGAGTAGGATCTGAATTTATGACTTTTTGATTAAGACTAACTCTTCATTCATTATGTCAAGCTACCGCTTTTTAAATTGTTTTTTATGTACTAAGGAGAGTTAGGGAGAGGGATCAGTTATGTCTATTTAAAGCAATTCTTATAGGGGAAATGAAAAAATGGTAAAGAGAAAACCCAACAAAACTGACCCGTCACAAGCAACCCCTGGACCATATTTTACATGACCATGTGGGGACCAATTATTATTTCTCTCTCTCTCTCTCCCCTCCTCCTCCTCTCTCTGTATAGATAGAAAGATAGATAGAGATATCTGTATATACAGACATACACATACACTCACATGCACTATGTATATGTATGTGTGTGTATATGTTTTGATACATGCCAAAATATGCCAGATATATTCTATAGACTTATTTACGCAACTGTATTAGGACCTATTTTGCCCTTTACTCCATGGTAATTGTCTGCTGACCTATCCCTCATATACGAGATACCCCAAAATATGAACTATTAAATAAAAATCTTTGAGTGACTGCTAAGACCCAAATTCAAATCAAGCCTCAGACATGAACTAGCTGTGCAACCCTGTGCAAATCACTTCAACTCCGCCTGCTTCAATTTCCTAATCCATAAATTGAGGATAATGATAGCACTTAACTCATGGCAAGGATCAAATGAGATAATATTTGTTAAGCACTTTGCTGACCTTGAAAAGCTATATAATATAAATTAATAATTATAATTAGCATTTCTATTTCTCTTGCATTCTTGTCTGGAGCACAGCTCAAGAGAGTTAAGAGAGAAGTCAGAAATTCAGATCACAAACAAACTTTGGTACCTTGTTCTTTGTGTGAATTCATGAATCCCTGAATGGGGGAGAGTCTCAGATTCTAAACCAGATGTGAACAGGCTCCTTTCTCTATAAGAACTGATCCAAAATCATCCATGATATGAGTAAGATTCTTCTTCTACACCCTTTTCCCATTCTCCTTCTCCTTCCTTTGCCCCCTCAAACAATTAAAATGCTCAAAGATTTCAAAGTTAGAGCTAGAGATAGAAGTGACAGATAGTACGTTGCTTCTCCACCAAACACAGCCCTAGGGGCCCATAGTAAGCAGAGGAGCATCCTTAAAACATGTCAAAGATGGGACTTTTCCTATAGAAAATAGGAAATTAGAGAACTTAAGAACTGTCATAGCTCGTCTCCTCTTCCATCCTTTGCACAGCACCAGATGGAGACCTGGAGATTTGCAGTCTCATGAACTTCCTTCAATAAAATTGAACTGAATTGAATAAAACTGAGTCCTTCAATTAAACTTACTAAGATACTTAATATTTGTGCAAGTTTTGTGTTAAGGCTTTTCCTTTTCTAGCATAGACATATATTTTTATGGAATCATTCATTCAGGGAGTCATTTGCCTCTAAATGCAAGAATTAAGATCCTGACTTTGCCACATAGTTCTAGTTAAACTTTGGGCAAATCACTTAATTTCTCTGGGATGGAATTTCCTCAACTATAAAATGAGGGAGTTGGATTAAGTGACCTTGAACATCCCTCTCACTTCTTAGTCTAGGACCCTTTCTATTTTAGGAAAAATCCTGAGAAAACAAAGAATAATTACTAATTGGTATACCTCAAGTGGGGCCAATTTACTAGCCTAAGAAAATCCAAGCCATATTTTTTTTTATGCTGAAATATTTTTTAACTAATTTATTTAACTTTTAACCTTCATTTTCACAAAATTTGGGGTTCCAAATTTTCTTCCCATTTCTCCCCTCCCCCAACCCCAAAACCAAGCCATATTTTTTAATGAATAGATTTTTTTGTCATTAATAGATACAAGTTTTAGAATTAACGGTGGGCCTCTACTCCACCCTCTCGTCATTCCAATATCACTGGAGTGTTTTGTTTATAATATGAGTTAGAGGTTGCTACAGCTGCAAGGAACGTTAAAGATCATTTAGTCCAATAACCTCTTTTTACAGTTAAGGAAATGGATGCCTAATGAGAAGAGAGCTAAAAAATTATTATGAAGGTATTAACATTTTTAGATTTAAAAACTGGCTACAGTTTGAGGAAAACAAATCAACTTCCCACAAAGTCAGAAATGTCTTTGTTGAATGAAGACATTAAAATAGCAAATTTTTAAATTTAATCTTTGACCCAAGGGCACACCAAGAGATTACGAGAAATGGGATTCGTCTTCGGGTATTGACTGAATAATGTTGACCTCCTCCAAAAACAAATACAGCTCTACTCTTGTTGCCAACACAGGGTGCCTACTGCAAAGGAAAAAACCTACTCATATAGGGAATAAAAGACTCACCCAAACATAAAATAAACCTCAGGATAGAATTTATTAGGGGAAAAAATAGGAATATTAATCATGATCTCAGACAATGTTAAAACTAAAATAGATTTTATTCTAAGAGAAAAATAGGGAAACCACATTCTATGTCAGCCATATTAATCAACACTGTTTTAGACTATTTAAAATAACAATTATAAGGATGGAATATTAACATAGCATAAGAAATGATGAGTTGGTGGACTTAGAAAAATATGGAAAGTCTTAGAGTCATAAAGGATGAGATTATCCAACCTCAGAGAGACAGAGGACAAAGAAGTATAATATAATCTTGCCTAGATGCATATGAATGTATGTGTCTATATATGAGTATAGAAATTTAAGTATGTGTATGTGTATATGCATTTATATAACTTTGTGTGTATATGTGTATATGTGTTTGGATGTATCTGTGTATGTATGTGTATACGTATATATGTATACATGTGTATATATATATGTATAAATGTGTGTGTATCTGCTCTTAATTGTACGTTCTAGGGTGGGGGAAGAAGGGAGAACTAAAAAACAAAGTAAGAAGTACACAACAGAGAGCAAAGGAAAAGATGGACAGCTCTGAATACAACGAGTCATATTTATTATAATAAATGGTCTTGTATATACTAAGTGTTCTTGAAATGGAAATTTATTGCTGTGCATTTAGAATCCTCTCTTAAGTCTTGCTGTGTACATGGCAATGCTTTTGTTTTTTCCTTTTATTCTTTTGTATTTAAGTTTATAATACATTTTAATTTTCTTATTGTATGTTTAAGTTGTTGTACTTAAGTTTAAAATAGATTTTTTAAAAAAAGAAACCTACTCATAAGCCGCAGATGAAAACCTTGTAAAAAGGAACAAATTGGTGGCAAGGCCTTCAGGAGGAGTGGACAGGGAGTGCGTAAATAAACAAACATAAATAAATAAATGAAAAAGGAAAGGAAGGTAGGAGATGATGGATAGATGGATGGATAGATAGAGGATAGACAGACAGATAGATAGACAGATGGATAGACAGAGATGATACATAGATAGATGGATGAATGAATGGATGGATGTCTCTCTCCCCGTCTCCTCTGATAGTCTCTCAGGAGAGATAGATAGATAGATAGATAGATAGATAGATAGATAGATAGATAGATGATAGATAGATGGATAGATAGATAGATAGACAGACAGACAGACAGACAGACAGATAGATAGATAGATAGATAGATAGATGATAGATAGATAGATAGATAGATAGATAGATAGATAGATAGATAGATAGATAAACAGACAGACAGATAAGGGAGAGATTCCACTGTCATCAGTAACTCTTGTGTGAGGTTCCTGTGGATAAAACAACTAGATTAGAATACAAATGCAAGGCTATGTCTCCCTGCATGGAGACATTGTAGACAAAACCATACGAAACAGAGGAAAGAGTCCTGAATTTGGAGCATCCCCATTTTACAGAGCACCTGGGTTCAAGCCCCACTTACCTACCACCTTTGTGACTCTTGGTTAATCATTTAACTTCTCTGAGCTTCAGTGTTTTATCTATAAAATGAAGGGGTTGGACTGACTGGCTTTAAGTCTATGACCCCATGAATTTAAATTTTAGTACTGTCATCGCATTTCTGGGAAAACTAGTGAACTGAGTGTGAAGTAGGAAGTGATATGTTCCGATAATCAGTGTATTTGATTACGCAGAACACCCTGCTACCTGGTCATGGCAAATAACAGAGTTTACTTGTTTGCTTATACATATCTGTAATTAGCTGAGTCATTGCTTTTCCATGAGTTGGCAAATTCTCAGCATGAATAGCATGTTGATTCTGAAACCTGACTGCCCTTGATTAAATACAGAACCAGCTCTGTCAACCAATACCAACTTCAGTGGTTTAAAAGCAGTGTTTTCCATTCCTCTGGGCAAACCTAGATTTGACTTTTGGCTACTGTGTCTCATTTTTCTGAGGGCAGAAAGAAAGCATGAGAGGGCCGCATTGGAGGGAGATCCAAGGGGAATATTCCATCACCCAAATTATCCAAAGGATAGAAATTCGAGCCACCTCACTTTGTATTAAAACCTTAAAAATACAGGAGAATAAGCTGGCAGATGATGAATTTCTCCTAGAAAGATACATAAATACTTGCACACACACAGAGATATGAGCTTTAATGGAAAGAAAGCTAACTTCAGGTCAGAAGACCTGAATAGTAAGTGACAGCACTGACAAGCTTTGTGAGCAAGCCGCTGGGAGCCTCAGTTTTCTCAAATGTCAAATAGGGACCACAATACTTATCTTACAGGGCTGTCATAAAAATCAGTTGGCAAGTTATATTTGTAAATGTAAAACACTATGCAAGAAGCTTTTATTATTATTGATACTAATAATAACTAGCAATTATGTAAAACTTTAAGGTTTACAAAGCACCGTGTATATGCTATTTTATTAGATCTTCACAACAATCTTCTGAGGCAGATGTTATTATTTTACCTATTTTACGGGTCAGAAAATTGGGTAAGAGAGGTCAAATGACTTGTCTAGGACCACCAATAAGATAATTCTTCTTGTATAGAGTCGATAAATATTTAGAAAGCATCTGCTATTTAGTAAGCACTGGGGATACAGGGAAAGGCTAAAAAGGAACAATGAAAAATAACTCAGTCCTTGGTCTATCTCTCAAGTTTAATCTCAAAGTTTAATGGGGGAGATAAGATGAAAACAACCATTCTCTAATCATGTACAAATGATCTATGTATGATAAGTTGGAAATAGTCAACAGATGAAAGGCAATACTAGCTTTGAAATGAATAAGGAAAGGCTTTTTGTACAAGGTGGGATTTTAGCTGGGACTTGAAGGAAGTCATGGAAGCCAGAAGACACAAATAGGTGTATATCTGTGTGTGTGTGTGTGTATGTGTGTGTGTGTGTATAGATAAATAGATAGGTAGATAGATAGATGGATAGATATATGTAAAATTATTCTATACACACTTCTATTTATCAGTTCTTTCTCTGGATGCAAATTGTGTCTTTCTTAATATGTCCTTTATAGTTAATTTCAGTATTTATAATAACAAATAAATTATTTGTTCCAAGTTGTTCTTAATATTGCTGTGACTATATACAACGTTCTTGGTTCAGTTCATTTCACCCTTCATTATTTCATGCAAATCTTTCCATGTTTTTCTAAAATCGTTGAGCTCATCATTTGTTATAACAGTAGTATTCCACCACTATCTTATACTACAACTTTAGCTATTCCCCAATTGACAGGCATCACTGCAATTTTCAGTTTTTTGTCACCATAAAGAGAGCTTCTATAAATATTATAGAATATACAGATTATTTTCCTTTTCCCATAATTATCTTTGGAAATAGACCAAGTAGTAGTATTGTTGGGTGGAAGGGTATAGGAAGTTTAGTAACTCCTTGGGCACAATTCCAGATTGCACTCCAAAATGGTCAGATCAGTTTACAATTCCATGAACAATGAATTAGTGTCCCAATTTTTCTAAATCCTCTCCAACATTTGTCACATTCCCCTTCTATCATTTTAGTCAATCTGGTAGGTGTAAAATGATATCTCAAGGTTGTTTTAATTTGCATTTCTCTAATCAATAATTATTTAGAGCACTTTTTCATATGACTATAAATTGTTTTGAATTCATTGGAAAACTGTTCCTATCCTTTGACCATTTATCAGTTGGAGAATGATTCATATTCTTATAGATTTAGCAAAGTTCTTTATATATTTTAGATATGAGACATTTATCTGATAAACTGTCTACAAAATTTTCCCCCAGTTTTCTGTTTTCTATCTGATCTTGGTTACATTTGTTTTATTTGTACAAAAACTTTTTAATTTAATGCAATCAAAATTATGCATTTTACAACTAACTTTGCTCTTATCTGTTCTTTATTCATAAATTGTTTGTCTGTCCATAAGGCTGATAAGTAATATATTCTGTGTTCTAGTCTTCCTGTAAAATCCCTCTTTATATCTAGGTAATATCTCCATTTAGAACTTATCTTGGTAAATGGTGTAAGAAATTGATTAAGCACACTATCTGGCATACTGCTTTCCAGTGTTCCCAACAATTTTTACCAAATAATAAATTCTTATCCTTAAGAATTTAAATCTCAAGTCCTTATACTTGTCAAACATAAGGTTATTATATTTATTTGCTTCTGTAAAGTATTTGTCTATTCTGTTCTGTTGATCTACCTTCCTATTTCTTAGACAGTGCCAGATAGTTTTGAAAATTACTGCCTTATAATGTAGTTTAAGATAGGGCACTGCTAAACTTCTTTATTTACCTTTTTTTTATATTTGATATTCCTGACTTTTTGTTTTTTCAAATGAATTTTGTTATTGTTGTTTCTAATTCAGTAAAATAAATTTTGATAATTTAATTGGGATGGCATTAAATATATAAATGAGTTTGGGTAGAAAACTTGTTTGATATTATTTGCATTAAAAGTTTCATATTTTTTTATTTGTATAAAAGGATTTTTTAATAATTTTGTTTGTATAGTTCCTAGATTTGTTTTAGCAGGTACATATCAACTTTTAAAAGAAATGGCTTACACTTGTAGCCTTTGCTTCCTCTTTACCCACTCACAACTGCAATCAGGTTTCCGATGTACCACTCTACTCAAACTGCTCTCTTCAAGATCACTAATGCTCCCTTAATTTCCAAATCCAGTGGACTTTTCTCACTCCCCATCCTCCTTTCTTCAGAACTGGGACATTCCCTCTGTCTTAATGTTCTTTCTTCCCTCAGTTTCTATGACACTGCTTTCTCCTCATTCTTCTCCTGGAGATCTCTCTGATTCTTCTCATTCGCCTTTTCTGGTTCATTTGCTCCCGCCTCCTAATCCTTAGTTTGGTGTACCCAGGTCCCCCAACTCTCACCTGTGGCTCCCAGAAGCTATAGCAGGCACAGTGGCCACACCCTGGTAAACCATCTTGGCAGATAGGCTAAACCCAGTTGAGGATAAACATCAGGCTTCAAACCTGTTGGTAAGTTGGGATATCTACCCCAAGGAAGTGAAGACTTTCCCTGGCAGAATGAGCAAATGAGAATAATTTGTTCCAACAGCCATGAAGGCAGCTGAAGTAGGAAGTACGGCAAGTGTAGGGCTTGGTCAGACATCAAAGACCACAAGGTCATCCATTGTATCCTGGACCTTCACTGTTCATCTTGACTTTTGTCTTGCATGGACTTTGATGATTGTGGAAGAGAGAATGAGACTGAGGACGGTGCAACTCTGCCTCACTTAAATCCAATTCACATGCAAGTCAAGACATCACCCCATGATGTCATTGGTCCTCTTTGAAACCCTAAGGATGGGCAGCAACAGTCATGAGCATCCCCAAGGTGTTATCTTTTATCTCTCTAAAACCATCGCTCTTTATGATCTCATAGGATCGTAGATTTATTGCTCAAAGAATCTCTTTACTTTACAAATGTGGAAATGAAGTTCAGAAATGTTAGGTAGAGCACACATTTAAGTGATTAAGAAAAATGTGATGCCAGCAGCTTGGATATTATAGATATTCCAACTCGCCCATTTAATGTGGTCCTACTGATTCCATAGTATTTTCTTCTGATCTGTGGTGACAACATCTTCTCTTTTATTAAACTGGAGTTCTCATATTCACATTCTTTCCAACATAAAATCAATACTTCAAACAGACTGGCTGTTCACAGTGTCTGTGGGGATTATCATTACTCTTCTTGTGGCTGAAAAATATCAACATAGTGAATAGTGGTGGAGTATCCACTCATTCTCTTTTCATACTTGCCATCTGCATTATATTTGCCATCATGGCACATTATTAACCCTATGTCAATCCAGTGAGAACCAAACCCAGTTTGATGATAATAATGAGAAAAAGACCCTTGTTAAAAATGGGGACAAATCTGAGCCACATGAGAAGCCTTAATCATTTTCACAAAGAGGTAATTGTCAAGAACTAAAAAACAATTGGTAGGAAAGTCAGAGAGTTCACATAAGCAAAATACTACTGGGTCACTACTAATGAGGAAGAAATCAATTGGTCAGCACCCTTGGTAAATCATACCAAGGTGACTCTTCTTAACTCAGTTGTAGTGAATATCAATCCTGGAGGCATTTGCAGGACAGCTTTGTTTTTAAAAGCAAGCACAAATCTAGCTTTTGTAACACAAGCTTGACTGCTGAAGATCCATTCCACTATAAAAGAGCTAACAATGATTTCTACATTTTCCTCTTTTATTGTAAAAAGCAGCTTTCAGAATGTGTCATAATGTTTGCATTTTAGCACTGTTTATAAAAAACAAACGAGGTGTTAGAAAATGTAGCTAAAATCCTTGCCAAAAATGAACTGACCAACCAACATATATTTCAGAATATAAAAGCATCCTTACCAACTAGTATTACTTCACTCTCCATTTTTACCACCACCTACCTCTGTTTAAACTCTATGTATAAATCAAAATGCCATTCAGGTGAATACCAATAAAGCTACTGCAAGCATAAATGGTACATAGGGGGAATCCTATTTTTTTAAGTAATATAGTTTACCCTGGATCATATAACTAGCTAGTACCTGAGGTAAGATTTGAACTTCCATCTTCCTGATTCCAAGTCCAATACCATATATGCCAAATCTCTTCCCTTTCATGGTTTAAATTATCCCTTTTATGTAGATGACTCCCAAATCTATCTATCTAGGTGTAATCTTTCTCATAGAATCATAGAATTTAAGAGCTGGAGAGGATCTCATTGGCCATATAATCCAACTCATACTACCAAAAGAATCTCCCCATTATGACATACCCATCTGTCTCTGAGCTGCACTCCAAAATCTGCAATTGCCTTGTTGATGGCTCCCACTAGCATCTTAAGATCAATAATTCATTTCAACATTGTACCATTCAGAATTGAAAGCTGAGTTCTTCATCTTTCCAAATGTCCTTGTTTTCCCAGTTGGAACCTCAAAAATTAATATATCCTAAGCTGAATTTTTCATCTTCCTCCCACATTTTCTCTTCACCCTACCCTGCTCCCTTCAACTTCCCTATTTCTGCTATTGGCCGTTCTCACAGCCACCTAAATTCAAAATCGTTCTTGTCTCCTTTCCCCTCCACCTCCATTTCCAACCATTTGCCAAGTCCTACCAATTCCGCCACTACCATATCTCTCATACCCATCTCTTCCTCCCTTCCCCCATGGCTGTTACTATATTTCTAGCCTCATTATTTGTCATCTAGACTCTGATGACAACATCCTAACTGGTTTTCCTGCTCTCCTTCCTCAAGATGCTAAATTAATCATCTTAATTCAAAGTTGTCATGCTCCTGCTCCAAAGACTTCAGTTACTCCCATTTTCCATAAAGTCAAATATAAACTCCTTCATGTCATGGTTGAGTCCCTTCCCAGTCTGACTTCAGCCTAACTTTCAGGCCCTATTTCACACTACTCCTTCATATAGTCAATTTTCCAGCCAAACTCAACACTAAGCTGTTCATTGATCTCATATGTGTCATCTGAATTTTCCCACATCCATGCATCCATGGAATGTACACTCCCCTGTCTAGCCCCACCAGTTCCTATTGAAATCCTATTTTCCAGGGCCAACCTCAGGTGCCACCTGTTCTATGAAGCCTTCCCTGTTACCCCCAGCTATAAGCAATCTTCTTTCCTCAGATATCTCATTTCACTTTGGATCTTGTCTTTGCCATCTTTTCATTCTTACTTACATCATATTACATGTTATTTCCTTCTCCAGTTCATTTTACAGATGAGGAAACTGAGGCCAACAGAATTAAATGACTTATCCAGGGTCCCCCAGCTAGTAAGTGTTTGAGGCCTGATTAGAACTCAAGAAGATGAGTCTTCCTGATTTCAGCCCATGCCCACTGCACCACCTACCTGCCTAATATGTGACACATGGCAACAATTAAACGATTGACTTTTATCTCTTCTGATACTCTGAATACAGAAACATCCCCAAGCTAGAACTGGTGGGAGTTTTTCTGCAGTTACTAAGATTGACCACAAGGGTGTGCTGCAGAATTAGAATTTTTCAGTGCTACATGACTTATGGACATGTTTGCTTTTGCTGGTGGAAATGAAACCTTTCTGTAAAACTGAACATAGAAACAATCTCTCTTAAGAAGTGAAATAAATCAAGAGTACCTTTCATTCGACTTTTTATTCTGAGCTTAGCAAATACCATATAAAATGAGCATTTCCTTAGACATTGTAGAATGGGAAAGTGGAAGGTCTTACAGTTGGTGGCGCTTGCTTTTAAAACTTTTTAAGTCTGTAACAAACCCAACACTCAGCTTTCAAAAAGCTCGCCTGCTTGTCTGTAATTCTTCCTGGACTTTTTTCTGTTCTGTTCTCTTCTCTTGGAGGCGGTAGAGGGGAACTTTATCCCACTTCCCCTTTCTCTCATCCACTGCCAATTGAGGGGGGGAGGGAGGGAAGAAAAAAGAAAGGAAAAGAAAATGAAAGAAATCCCTTGTAACAAAAATGCATAGGCAAGTAAAACAAATTTCCACATTGGCTGTGTCCAATATTGTCTATTTCATTCTACATCTGGGAAAGGGTGCAATTCAGACAGAGCAGCCCATCGTTCAGGAGGTGGGCAGCAGAGTTCACCCCAGGATGATACTCCAGGTATCAATAGTTTTTATCATGTAAAAGAGGAGTATTTCTTTTCTGAATGTGATCCATGCTTATAGTCACTGTCTCTGTTACTTGCTCCTTACAACCTGATAATTTGCTCAAGTCTAAAGTACACTTGTAGTAATAAAGGGACGTGCACAGAGAGATGCGCAATCATACACATAACTTTCTTTCATTCAAACTTTCACCATGCCAAGAGTAGAATGTCTTTGGCTGATATACTGCTGTGGGTTAGGGGAGAGATATTTTCAATAACAAACTTGCCACAAGAAGCAATTTCCCTGGGTCAGTCTTCCCTTTGCTTAGGGGAAATAAAAGGAGGATGTATCATTCATTTGACGTGTGAACGTCTGCCACCTCAATGTCACATTTAGAGGGGCTGGTGAATGGAGGTGAGATTCCAGAAGAAAAAAAATGAAAATGTCCTATCAGTTTTTTCAAGAGCCTATGCACAAAGATCTGAGAAAGAAATACAGTATCCCATAGTGAGCACACTGGCCCGCTGAATGTTAGACAGCTAGCTGAAGTCTCCTGGGATTTGCCAAAAGGTTTTCGGTTGCATTCCCCAGTTCTGAAGCCATGGGCAGGAACGCAACTTCTTCTTGAAAAACTGACCTGCTCTCTAGGTTAATAACAAACATTGTGAAGACTTAGCTGCTTAAAATGGGAAGGCATTGCTGAGCATGCTGGGGAAAACAGAGAGAAGCTACAAGAGGAACTCTAGACAAAGGACCGTTTGAGGGAGCACAGTGCCCCCATTTGGAGAGGTCAAGCACCACAGGGAGGGAAAGGGTACAATTAAGGCACAAACAGTCCCCAGTTTACTAAAGGGTTGTCTTCCAGAGGTTCATTTGCAAGTCAATTATTTGGAATTTGGAACACATTTTCCTATAGAAACAAAGTTTGAATTTTTGTGTGGTTGTTAGGTTGCCAAGCTAACGTACAAAAGTCTATTTTTTAACTCATAACATAATGAAAGTATAGTTGTGATAATATTGGCTAGAGTTTGGAATGGTTTGGGAGTAGGGAGGAGAGTCGAGCATCAAGAAAGTGACAAAATTGTTAATGTAATGACAGAAATAAAAGCAACTGTAACATGGACTGTCTCTTCCTTAAGTGACCCTTGCAATATCAGAATGTCAGGAAGGTCCTTACGTTCCCACTCTTATATTTACCCTTGATTAGATTGAGTTGAACCACACTCTAGGACTCCCCATCCTGAGATCTTGCTTTGTGGTAGAACCAGGCTCAAGCTGGTACTAGGCCTTTGATGTTCTTGCCTCCTTCCATTGGGATTCATGGCATGATAGACAGAATAGTCAGAATAAAGTGGTTTTCCCTTGCCTGGATGGCCAAAGATCACTTTGATCTCATGACTAGGCCTTGCTACTTCACACTGCCTCCTTTCCTAAAAGTATAAGAAACTTTTACATGGATCTTGGAGTTGGGAAACCCATTGGACATCCCCCAAGGTGGCAGGTTTGCTATCCTGTTGTCTCAATTAAAGATGCTTTGCTTCTCAACTCATGGTTTTTTATTTATTTCAGGTTTTGACAGAAGAAAATAGCTTCCTCCCCTTCCCATCCCTTTTTTAGGAATATAGCTGGCCCAAGTTGGAAATTTTGAAATAGACAAAACGTATCTTATTCATCATCCGCCTCCTTTTCTATAACTCAGGAGTGGGGAATGTGTAGACTCAAGGTCACATGAGGCCCTCAAGGTTACATAAAGCCCTCTAGGTTCTCAAGCAAACTTCTCTCCAAACTTCACAGAACAAATTGTTTTAAGGGGGAATTTCTTCTGTGAAGTTTGGATTCATTCAAAGGGCCACGCTTGAGGACCTAGACAGTCACATGTGGCCTCAACATCCCAGGTTCCCCACCCCTGCTCCCTTTCTTTATATCACTGTGAACTTCCCCCAGGACCATGATTCCTTCAGTCTGGCTAACTTCCCTCCTGGAGAGCCATCCCAAGCCTGGCCCATCCTCTAAGATTTTTCAAGTTCCAAATTGTCAGCACTACTATCCTTCAGTCAATGCTGCCTCCCAACCACCTTTATTTTCCCTCTGCATGATTGTACTAATTTACTAGGAGCCTTCTTATCTTTCTGGAAGTATTTGCTTTTGAAAATAGAATCCTTATTTCAAATTATTACTTTGTAGGTAGAAACTCATACAATTATAGTCAACTCAAATATTCAGAAGGATGTTTGATCTTGTCGGTGTGGATATGCCCTGCAACTAGGCAGATGAAAACCCACCTATGCCTTTCTATCCTCTGCAATTCTCTTATCCACATCCAACTTCCCTACAAGGGGCACACAACATCCTCAAATGGACCATCCATTGGTTAGTCCTTAATCCCACTACCAGCGACAACTAGCCCATCTTCTTTCTTATTCATACATGTGGAGAGACAGCCTTTCTCAGGGGTCTGTGTCATTTCCCCTTAAATCACTCTTAAACTTCAAAGATTTTCCCCCTTCTAAAAGTTCTAAGTCTTTTTGAGCCAACTATGGTAGCAATGACAGAGAAGAAAAGTAAGGGGGGTCATGTTGGGAAAGGGTAACATACACTGTATGTGTACAGTTTGGATTGAAGAATATCTGTACCTGTGTTCTATTCATACTGAATAAGGCCACAAAAGAAGGGAGATGGGAAAAATTATGCCCTCCCTTCCAAATATAATTTTTGGCATAAAATGCCACTTTAAGGAATGGTTATTAATACAATTAAGTAGCCTCCATGTGGCATATTGGATACTAAAATAAAATATTTTTATATGTAGGGTTTGTCTTCTAGAAAGAAATTCTTCAGGAAAATATTTCAGTATAACAGCAAATGCTATGAAGACATGGTTTCTACTCCTGGTTCTATCCCTAACAAAATACATTATTTTTTAACAAGTAATCTAAGTCGTATCAGTCTGATGTGAGTCTGTGGGAAAAATCTATTTTTTTTAGATATCAATTACTATCCATCTAGTAGTCCTATATACAAGTTAGGGGAGAAAAAAATTCAGGTCTATCAAAATATTTAGTGGTCTGAGAAATTTCACCACATTTTCCCATCTGATTATTATACAAAGTTCCTGATGATGATAAGCTTTGGAAATGCAGTAGTAATATGTATCAGAGGATCGGAGACTAGAAGGGACCTTAGAGGCCACCCAGTCTAGACCCCTCATTTTTACATATCAGAAAACTGAGGCCCAACTGAATGGCTCAAGGTTATACCTGTAGCAAGCTATAGAGCCAAGACCAAGTCCTCTGAAACCAGATCCAATACTTTTTCCGCTGTCCCATGTGTA
This sequence comes from Notamacropus eugenii, assembly GCF_028372415.1. Classification (NCBI taxonomy): domain Eukaryota; kingdom Metazoa; phylum Chordata; class Mammalia; order Diprotodontia; family Macropodidae; genus Notamacropus; species Notamacropus eugenii. The sequence goes on along the minus strand of NC_092877.1, from coordinate 300,296,552 downwards.
CCATACCAATATATTTTCTTTTTTTCTTGATTAATGCAACATTTATTTAATTCTTAAGCTTATAAAGTATTTGGAAAGTTCTTGAAAATATACAAATTGGCAAAGGAATCAGCCTTTTCAAAGTCATTCAATAAAGGAACTTCAGTGGTGGTCTAGCTAACCTCAACAGGTCAGTGTCTACCTAATTAAGACAGAATTTCATTGATCCTACTTAGAATTCTTCAGGTATAAAACATTTCATGTCTCTAATTAGCCTGTCCCAAAGTTTTTATTTTTAGGGTTTTTTTTGGTGGGGGAAGACAATGGGGGTTAAGTGACTTACCCAGGATCATACTGCTAGTAAATGTCTTAGACTGGATTTGAACTCAGATCCTCCTGATTCCAGGACCAGTGCTCTGTCTACTGTGCCACCTACCTGTACCTAATTTTTTTTTTTTTTGATGAACAAAAATCTACTTTCTCTCCCTCCCACCTTTTCCTATGCCCGTTGAAAACTTTGGGGGAAATCTTTTTAACAAAAATGCCTCATCAAGCCAAACATATTCCCACATTGATCATCTTTGCCATGATGCGGGTAGTATGTTTCATTATTCGTCCTCTGGAATCATGACAATTCACTGTCTTGATCAGAGTTCTTATCTTTCAAAGTAGTTTATCTCTACAATATTGTTGTTATAAACATTCTTTCCCTGATTCTGTTCACTTCATTTTACAAAATTTCATCATCTTGCAAAATTTCTCTGAAACTATACCCTTAATCATTTCCTACAGCACAATGTTTTTCCATTACATTTATGTACCATAATTTCTTTGACCCTTCCCTAATTGATGAATACATCCTTAGTTTCTAATTCCTTGCTATCACAAAAAGAGCTTCTATAAATATGTTAATACATATGAATCCTTTTCTCTTTTTAACTCTTTGGGTTATAGGCCCTACTAGTGGAATCACTGAGTCAAAAGGTAGGCAGAGTTTAGAAACTTTTGAGAATTTTTCCAGAATTACTGGACCAATTTCACAGCTCCAATGTAGTTTTCTTAGGACATTCCAACATTTATCATATTTTATTTTTGTCAGATTCATTGATATGATGGTGGGAGGTAGACCTGTTCCATTCAGGAATACATTCTTGTGTTTAGGCAAATATTCTGTATTTCTTCTAGTCTGATCCCTTTGAACTTATGATCAGTGTTCTTTGAGAAATAACCTTTTGCATCCTTAAGTTCTTAAGAACCCAAGTGCCTTTTTGATTAAAATTCTCTCATTATGTTCTCATCTGTCATGGAAGTTAGGGTCTCAAATAGTTCTGTCTAGTCTGTGAGCCAAGACTCAATACAGATAATAAACCTTTGTAATTAATATGGAAAGCTAACCTAAGTGTCCCTCAAGACATTCCATATTCAATAGTCCATGCAGACCAAAGGGTCCAGAAAAGAGCTTTATTCACAAATGAACATGGAAAAGGTCAAAACTTGTCCTAACCCAATTACCAACCTTCCCCCATGCCGTATTCATACAGTAAGAAAAAGACTGAGTCATCCATAGTTCAAGAAGTCAGCTGGGTTCATAGTTTTGGCTCAAAGTTATCCACAGTAGCGGTCAAGACTCATTGCTAACACATTGGAAAAGCAACTGCAAACCTAGGCTTCCAGCATTGTAAAAATGATGACCAGCAAAGATGGAATTCTTCTACTGATTCTTTTAGTTCCTGCTGCCACGGGGAACAGCGGACATTGGCTTGTTCCATTCAGCTGTGAGATGGTAAATACAAGTTTTTGCCAGTGCATAGATAATGTTGTTATCCTAGGTACAGACAAGTACATACCTAAATAACCCTGCCTACAGCATGTTAGCAGCAGAAAGGATGTTAACATTTCTGCACAGATCTCATTTTTTCATCTTCTAATAATGTCTTTAATTCATTTCACTTCTTACTCCTGGCACTACGGAGAAGGCAAATGACAAGGAACCTTGGCAAGGAATATATGAAGTAAGTCAGGAAATGCAGATGTAAACTATAAAATAGAGAGAGAGGGTTCTAGATAATGTTGGAGTTAAAGGCAGCCTTTTAAAAGTATAGAAAAAAACTTTGGACTAATATATTTAAGTCTGGAAAAGAGAAATTATAATCATTGCAGCAGGTAGGTAGAGCACTTGACCTGGAGTCAAGATAACCTGAGTTCAAATCCAGCCTCAGACATTTACCAGCTGTGTGACCTTGGGAAAGTCCCTTAACCTCTGTTTGACTCACTTTCCTCAACTTTAAAATGGACATTATAATGGCATTTACCTTGCAGGGGGTTGGTGAGCATGAAATACAATAAGATATGTAAAACACTTTGCAAAACTTCCATCGCTACGTAAAGGCTAGCTATTATTAATGAAAGGTGGAATAGTAATCCAATGTTTTTACAAGAAATACAATAAAATAAAATTAAATACAAATACAAAATTCAATACAAGAGAATAAAATTTTACAGGAAATACAAAAGAATAAAACTAAAAAGCTTATGAAACTTTATTTTTTATTTTAAATAATACCTCTTTTCAATAGGAAATTTAGTTGACTTGCCTTTAAGCTATGACTGCTAATATTTATACTACCCTAATTCTATGAACTCTTTTTAAAAGTTTCTATTATTTTTATACCTTGAAAAGATTTTTAGTGTGTGAGGAGCATCCGTGCTCGGTCCCAGAACTGTGTATGGAGATGCACTGTGCATTTCAACAACCAACTTTTGGTGACATGGATAGGTTGTGTTTCACATTTCCTAACCCCAGCTGTCTGCAGAGAGGGGAAGGATGATGTATTAAATTGCTTCTAAGAATTCATCACATCTGCAAAATTTCTAATGACTGGCAAAGGTGAATAATAGAAAAACGACTGCTTTTTAGTATTCACATCCTCCCATCAGCAAAGGCCAATACAAACTGCAAATATTCCTCAGTTTTGAAACATAACCAGTGCTTTTTAAAAATGAGCATTTTCAGAGGGCCTCTACATGGCCTGCTTTGATTGAGGGTGCATTTAAAGCTAATTACATGTACAGTGGAGCACAACAGACCTTAGGGGAAAAGGCGGGGATAAGGATCTAATTAAGAACATTATCAGCCAAAGACAGATATAGAGATGTACGACGTGTACAAGAAAAAGCTTGCCAAAAGCTGTGAGCTAAAATCCAGTCTTCCACTGTGAAAACCAAGCCAATTATGTTTGCAAATTCAACTTGTTTGAATTTAGACTAAACGAGTCCTAGGTGTTTGCCTGTCTATATGCCCATGTACATTTGATAAAAATCCTAGTTTCAGTTCTCACCAGAGTAATAAAAGTGAGATTATCAGTTGCTGAATAATTTGGAACTTGGCAGACAAACCAATTAAGAAAATTCAAGAGGAAATCCTTCAGTTTAGAGGTATATATTCCCAGAAATGGCTTGCTCAAAAATTCATATATATCATATGATACCCTATTTTTTCTTTCCTTCTCTTCTCCCTATCCCTTCTCTCTCTCTCTCCTCTCTCTCTCTCTCTCTCTCTCTCTCTCTCTGTCTCTCTCTCTGTCTCTCTCTCTGTCTCTCTGCCTCTCTGTCTGCCTCTCTCTTCTTTTTTCTATCTCTGTCTGTCTGTGTATGTCTCTCTGTCTCTGTCTCTGTCTCTGTCTCTCTCTCTCTCTGTCTCTCTCTCCTTTTCTCTGTCTACCTCTGTCTATCTGTGTCTGTCTCTCTATCTCTCTCTGTCTTTGTCTGTCTCTCTGTCTCTCTGTCTCTCTGTCTCTCTCTGTCTCTCTCTCTCTCTCTCTCTCTCTCTCCTTTTCTCTGTCTGCCTCTGTCTATCTGTGTCTGTCTCTCTATCTCTCTCTGTCTTTGTCTGTCTCTCTGTCTCTCTGTCTCTCTGTCTCTCTGTCTCTGTCTCTCTCTCTCTCTCTCTCTCTCTCTCTCTCTCTCTCTCTCTCTCTCTCTCTCTCTCTCTCCTTTTCTCTGTCTGCCTCTGTCTATCTGTGTCTGTCTCTCTATCTCTCTCTGTCTTTGTCTGTCTCCCTGTCTCTGTCTCTCTCCCTGTCTCCTCTGACAATCTCTCAGGAGAATATCTCAGGTCCTTTGTTAAATCCAGACTCTGATTCTCTGGCTCCAAAGTACATAACGCTAGCACCACAACTCAACCCAGGATGGAGGTCACACAATAATAATAATAAAACCACAATTGAAACACACCTGAACATCGATATCCTGTTTTTAGAAACTTAAAAGTAAGGTCTCTGCTCTTCCGAGATCAGATAGAGCAACACCCTCCTGAGATTGGCAGCCTCTTCTTACCAAATTAAGCATATGCTTGGAAAACCTTCCAGAGAAATGTCGTGACCTCTGAGACCCTGATCCCCTCTCCTTCAGTCAGGTAAGGAAAAGACTGAGAAGGCTGTAGGCAACTAGCAACAAACTTGACTCCTCACCTCTTTATCATTCCCCCTCTTCATCCCATCCCCAACTATTCTGTCTTCTGAATTCATATAAAATCAGAGATAAAGAGAAAAGAAAAATTGAAAATATAATTCCTGGATTTCATTCGTTTCAACTGTGAAATGCAGAAAGAAGATCTGCATAACATTTGCATGTAGGTGATCATCAAAGTGGGGCAGCGAGGTGGTGCAGTGGATAGAGTGCTGGGTCTGCAGTCAGAAGATGCATCTTCCTAACTTCAAATCTGGCCTCAGACACTTACCAGCTGTGTGACTCTGGGCAAGCCACTTAACCCTGTTGGCCTCAGTTTCCTCATCTATAAAATGAGCTGGAGAAGAAAATGAAAATTCACAGCAATATCTTTGCCAAGAAAACCCCAAATGGGGTCTTGAGGAGTTGGACCTGACTGAACAACAACAAAATTATCCAATTAACACTTTATTATGGCCAACTCCATTACATCTTTCCTCTTCCCATTAAAATATTAATACTTTAAAAAATGTATTTTTATTCTCAACTTTAAAATACCAAATATATAAAGCATCTCCATTCATATAGAAAAGATCCTTTTTTGTGCCATGCACGCCATTTTCAGTCTTGTCAAGCCTACACTACCCATCTTAGAATAACTTATTAAATAAATAAAATATATAGGATTACAAAAGAAATTAATTATATTGAAAGAATTCTCATCAAGGGGGTAAGTTACAGATCCAAGATGCAAGTCCAGATCCTCAGACTCCAACTCCAACATTTTTTTTTTTATTTTATCACATTGTCCTCAACACATGAACTTCTTGATCAGTCATTTCAGTCATGTCCAACTCTTCATGACCCCATTTGGGGTTTTCTCAGCAAAGATACTGGAGTGATTTGCCATTCCCTTCTCTAGTTCATTTTAGAGATGAGGAAAATGAGGCAAACAGGGTTAAGTGGCTTGCCCAGGGTCATATGGCTAGTAAGTGCCTGAGGTTGGATTTGAACTCAGGTCCTTCTGATTCTGGGCTCAGCATTCTGTGCATCATGGCACCACCTAGCTGCTCCATACATGTCTCCTACCTGAACTTACTCAATAATTTTCTAGGAGGGCAAGTTTTCAGACCTGTGTTACAATTTGGAAAGTATTCATAGTTGCTCATTTGACTCTAGATTATTAGCATATGACCATATCAGTTTTTATTAGTCAGACTTCATCTTAAAAAGTGGCTGAGTGGTTTCCTTAATGGAGAGAAAGATTGCCACATAACCTCCTCCATGCCTTGCCTCTGAAATGCAACTATGACTCATTTCAGAAGAAATCCCACTGCAGCTTCAGTGTATTACTGACCACGCTGATGTCTACTTGAATTATAGTTTTCTCTCCTGGAGACTTATTGCCCACAGAGCGCCCACGGGGGCAGTGAAATTTCATTCAATTCTACACACTTCCTATGAGAAAGTCCCCCTTCAGTGCTAAGCATTGACATTACAAAATTAAAAACTAAAATTAACAATGATAATAACGAAAAGCCCCTGTTCTCAAGAAACTTACACTCTACTGGGACAGACAAGATCTAAACAGATAAGTAAATATAAAACAATATGAGTGGAGGGAGAATGCTACCTACTTTGTAGGAAGGGCAGGAGAATATAAAGAAGGCTTTTGAATTGGCACATCTCTTAAGCAATGAAGGAAGTTCAATCAATATTCTAAGGCAGAGGTGAAGAGGGAGAACATTCAGAATGTGGGAGGCAAGCTAAGCAAAAACAGAAAATACAGCTAAAAGAGCGCATTTAGGGTTAGAGGTAGAATAGAGCGCATTTAGGGTTAGGGTTAGGGTGTGTAATCAAAAGACCAAAATGTAAATAAACACCTGCTATAACTTTAGATAAGTCATTCACTTCAGCTATCCAGATCTCTGTCTTCCCATCTATAAAATAATAAGCATTCATATAGTGCTTTTAAGTTTGCAGAGTGCTTTGCAAATATTATCTCATTTTATTCTTATAACAACCCTGGAAAGTGGGGGTCTTATTTTCCTCATTTTACAGATGAAGCAACTGAGGCAGACAGCAGTTAAGTGACTTGACCAGAGACACACAACCAATGTCTGAGGCTGAATTTGAAGTCAATATGTTTCTGCTTCCAGGTCCAGAACTCCCTTTCCACCTAGCTCCATTTGCCCTTCTCTGTACCTTCTCAGTACCTTTCTTATTGTCTGTGACAATGACTTGGCCATCAAATCATTCAGGTCTTTCAGTTACTATCACATGTAAACATCATCTAGGCTCATCACGGACAGGTAGATGCTCTCATACCACCTTCCTACTTTTCTTAGGTTTCAAAATCCAATTAGTCATTTTTGTCCTAGTGAGTCCCATTGTTAAGTTCCTAAATACTTCTAAAACTATAACTAAAATGTGAACATTTTTACATTTTAGAGGCTGTCAAAGAAATAATCTGAGCTGAATTTCATTCCCTTTCTAGGCAAATTCCTTTAACTTATGGAGGGGAAAAGTTTCTTGATACAGCTGATCTCATCTTTAGGGGTGTCTTACTTGGGATAGAGCAGACCCTTTGGGATCACTGATCTGATCTGTACTATACTTGTGCCTGGAATCAGGTCAACAATGATAAATGAGGTAGGATTTGACTTTAACTCTTTGCCATGTGTTTTGGTTGGTTGATTGGTTTTTTGTATTCTGTGATAGGTGGAGTGAGCCCTATGGATCCATTTAGCCATACGATAGTATGACTTCACTGAATGGCCTTCCATGTATGAAAGCACAAGAGGACTTCCAGGTATAAGAAAAATCTGTGATGATTCACTAAATCTGATAAGGTTTTAGATGGCAACTTACATTTCTAGAAAGAAGTTTCAGGGAAATATTTAAAATTTTAAAAGGTTTATTCATGCAATCCATGAATCAGATGTTTTGTGCGCCTTCAATTATTCTCAGCCTAAGAATATCTGCATTGCTAAGGAAATCTTGTATTTCTGAATGCAAGAATGCCTCAGATTATAATACTTTAACTGTCATGTACAGTCAGCTTGTCTAAGATCACAAAGAGAGTAAGAAAGAGAGCTAGGATTTTGAGCCCATTTTACAACATATTTTAAGAAGTGAAGTTAGCCTAAATTATAGTCTTTTTAAAATTGTTCCATGTGTATATGCAGTAGAAGATAGTACCAAATCTAGCTTTCATAAGAGGAGGAGATAGATTTCATTCACAGAACAGTGAATTGGGACTACTTTTAATTACTACGTCCCATGTTTTAGGATACCTAGGTGATGCCATAGTGCACAGTGTCAGGCCTGGAGTCAGGAAGACTCATCTTACTGAGTTCAGATCTGGTCTCTGATACTTACTAGCTGTACAACCCTGAGCAGGTTAATTGAGCCTGTTTGCCTCAGTTTCTTCAATTGTAAAATGGCAAACCAACCCAGTATCTTTGCCAAGAAAACCTCAATGGAGTCATGACTAAAAAATGATGAAACAACACAACTCCCATCTTTTACCCAGATCCCCTTCCCCACAAAAATGAAAAAAATTAAACTATTCCACAGACCAGCAGAGAAGTGTTCAAGTATACACTGGAGTCCTCCATTCCTAAAGGTTGGAGGAAATCCCAAAATAATATTTTGGAACTTTCAGCATCCTGTCATTGAAACAGACATCAATGAGAGTCTCTGAAATTTACCTTTATGGTACTCAATCTCATATTAGCTTTATATAAATATGTGTTTATTCATATAAACATATATCCATATATATATATATACACCCATTTAATAGCTAGAATTTATATAGTGCTTAAACTTTGTAAAACTTTACCTGTATTATCTTATCTGATGTCACAGCAACCCTGTAAGGTAAAGGATTCAAGCATTCCCATTTTATGGATTAGAAAACCGATGCTGAAAAGTCAAGTGATTTGCAGAGGGTCAGATGGTAAGTGTCTGAGACAGTATTCAAACTCAGGTTTTACAGACTACAGGTCAAGCATTCTGTCCACTAGACTTCTGTTGGCCTGTACACGCACACATACACACACACACACACATAAACATCCATGTGTGTATGTATATACACAGTTCAGGAAAAAGTAAACAATAATTACAATAGAATTTGACTTTATCTCTTCTTCCATGCATGTATATGTGTATGTATGTATATATACACATATATAAACATACATGATCTTAACATGTACATACTCACGAAAATATGTGTTAATATATTCGCCATGGTTTTGTTTATACGTATGGATAATATATTCCCTATCTCTTCTCTTCACGAAAGTTCTATATTTCCAATGGTTTATAAGACTTCACCTGGAAGTAATTTCATTACTTCTTCAACTGAATATTCCTCAAACAAAATTCATCTTCCATACAAAACCAGTCTTTCCTCACATGAAATTAAAAAAGCTTTTACCTGAACAAAGCCACTGAAGATTGAATGAAAAGAGAAACTGTTGAATGGAAAAAATTTGCATCAAATATGACTGATAAAAGTCTGATAACCAAGTTATATGAGGAAGAGGCAGGCAGTTAGGTGGTGTGATATAAAGAGTGCTGGAGCTAGAATGTGGAAGATTTAAGTTCAAATCCAGCCTCAGATATTTGCTAACTATGTGATCCTGGGTAAGTCACCTAACCTATGATTGCCTCAGTTTCCTCAACTATAAAATGAGGGTAATAATAATATCACCTGTCTCCTAGAATTGTTGTGAGAAAGAATGAGATATCTGGCAATTGTTTTGCAAACCTTTAAGTCTTATGCAAATCTTAGCTAAGTGGCTCAGTGGGTAGTACCCGTAGTCAGAAAGACCTAATTTCAAATCCAACCTCAGATAAATAGTAGCTGTGTGATCCTAGGCCAATGACTTAACTTCTATCTTAACTTCAGTTGCTCCATCAGTGAAACAGAGAAAATAAAATCAGGTACCTCTCTGGTGAGAATGAAATGAGATAATATTTGTAAAATGCTTCACAAACCTTAAAGAGCTATATTAATGCTAGCTATTATCATCATTGTAAAGAAGTTGCAAACTGTAACTGACTGCTTGAAAACATGTTCCAAATCATAAATGGTTAAAAAAAATTCACTAAAACAATTCTGAGGTTTCACTTCCTGCCCACAAGTCGGCAAGGATGACAGTCATCGAAACAGTCAATATTGGAAAGACTGTGGAAAGATTGGCATTAATACACTGTTGGTGGAGATGTGAATTGGCTCAACCCTTCTAGATATCAGTTTCGAACATGTAAGAAGAGGAACTAAACTGTTCATACTCTTTAATCCAGTGATCTCAGTACTGGGTATATAACTCATGAGGTCAAAGATAGAAACAAAGGTCCAATATAGACCAAAGTACTCATAGCGGCACTCTTCGTGGAAGCAAAGAATTGCAAACGAAGGTTCCCATCTTTTGGGGAATGATTGAAATTACTGTTGTATTTGAATATAATAGGACATTGTTGTGCAGTAAGAAATGACAAATACGAGGAATTTAAAGAAACATGGGTGATCTGTTCACTTCCAATTCCTTCTGAGTCGCAAAGAGAATTAAGTTTTGGCCTTAATTCTTATTTTTTCCATCTAGGTCATTACTGATGAAAATAAATCCAGACTATCCATTGTATTTTTGCTGAATGATCATATGCATAGATATAAGAAAGAAAGAAATATTTTCTCCAGTTTTAGGGACAAGACATTTGATACAGATGGGGAAAACTGAACTAGGGGGCTGAAGCTGATATTGTAAAGTGGGACGACTGATGTTAGGCTATCACAAACCCAGCAAAAAAAAAAAAAAAATCCAAACTCTCTTACCTTAGATATCCTTAGAAATCTACTTTTGCTTAATTTGAGAAAAAAATAGAAAGCCAGAATCATTCGATAGTCTAAAAAGGAACAGCCACTTTTGGTTTTAAGAGATTCGGTCGGTCTGTTCCCTTAGATGAGCAAGTTGAGATAACCACTATCCACCTCCTACTCCCTGGAAATTAGTGCATGATGGAATTCAGAGAAAACTTCAGAAATGACTGTGATATAAAATCAGTAAGCATCAATCAAGCTTATTTTTGAAAAATAATGTCTCTTTTCCCAACTTTCCTGTTTCTGATTATAACATTCTTCTCCTAGTAACCAGTCTCAAAGCCTGACACTCATTGGTGATCATTTCTTCTCTCTCATTTCACATACCTAATAAATGTCCATGTGCTACAAAATGTCTCACATCTGTCCTCTCTTCTCCCCTTACCCTACAACCATCCTACTTCAGACTCTTATTAACTGTCACCTGGACTGTTGTAAGAGTCTTCCAATGGGCCACCCAACTTGTACTCCCTGAATCTCTAATCTGCCTTTTCTTGCCAAAGTAATCAATCCATCAGTATTTATTAAGTACTTATCATAGGGCAGGTACTGTGCTAAGTGCTGGAGACACACATACACACAAAAAGACAAAAACAATAACTGTCCTCAAGAGGATTACATTCTAGTTGGGAAGGAGCTGTTATTGTAAATAATTAGGTAATACATCTATAGTTGGTTGGTAGCTGTCCAATATAAATATGACCAGTCCCCATGTTGCAAATAATATTTCACATTTAATTTTACTGTTTCTCAATTACACATAAACAAAATATTTTGACATTTTTTTTGAAAAGCTGAGTTCCAAATTCTCTCCTTCCCATCTCCTTATAAAGGCAAGCACTTTGATTTTGATTATATATGTGAGATCATACAAAACATTTCCATAGCAGCCATGCTGCAAAAGAAAACCCAAGCAAAATAAACAATAAAAAAGAAAAAGAAAGGGGAAAACGTACTTCCCTCTGCATTCAGACTCCATCATTCTTTCTTTGGAGATAGATAGCATTTTTTTATCATAAGTACTTTGGAATTGCTTTGGGTCACTGTATTTCTGGAAAGAGCTAAGTCATTCACAGTTGATCATCCTTTATTGCTACTACTGTATACAATGTTCTTCTGGTTCTTCTCACTTCACTTTTTGTCAGTTCATGTAAGTCTTTCCTGGTTTTTTCTGAAACCAGCCAGTCATTTCTTATAGCACTAATATTTCATCTCAAGCATATGCCACAACTTGCTCAGCCAATTGATGTGCATCCCCTCAATTTCCAATTCTTTGTGATCACAAAAAGAGTTGTTATATTTTTGTACATATAGGTCCTTTTCTTTTTGTTTGTTTTTTTTGTTGTTGTTGTTCTCTTTGAAATACAGACCTGGTAGTGGTACTGCTAGGTCAAAAGGTACACACAGTTTTATAGTCATTTGGGCATAGGTCCAAATTGCTATCCGGAACGGTTGAATCAGTTAATAATTCCACCAACAGTGCATTGGTGTCCCAATTTTCCCATATCCCCTCCAACATTTATTATTTTCCTATTCTAGCCAATCTGATAAGTGTGATGTGGTATTTCCATGTTTTTTTTAATTTACATTTTTCCAATCAATAGTGATTTCAAGCATTTTTCTCACATGACTACAGATAATTTTGATTTCTTCACCTGAAAACTGCACGTTTGTATCCTTTGACCGCTTATCAATTGGGGAATGACTCATGTTCTTATAAATTTGACTCAGTTCTCTATATATTTGAAAAATGAGAGCTTTCTATTAAAACAAAGTTTCCCAGTTTCCTGTTTTCCTCCTAATTTTAGATGCATTGGTTTTGCATGTGCAAAAACTTTTTAATCTGATGTAATCAAAATTATCCATTTTGTATCTCATAATGTACTCTGTTTCTTGTTAGGTCATAAATTCTTCCTTTATCCATAAATCTAATAAGTAAAATATTCCAACTCCCCTAATTTGCTTATGATATCCCCTCTTGCATCTAAATCATGACTACCACTCTGTTTCTTAGCTACTACCAGATGGTTTTTATGATTACTACTTTATAGTAATTTTGAAATCTGATATAATTTGAGATCTGATACTGCTAAGCCACCCTCCACATATTTTTTCTCGATGTCCTTGATATTCTTGACCTTTTGTTCTTCCAGATTAATTTTGTTATTATTTTGTCCAGTTCTACAAAATAAATTTTTGGCAGTTTGATTGGTATGACATTGAATATATAAATTAATTGAAGTAGAATTGTCATTTTTATTATACCAGTCTGGAATATCCATGAGCAATTAGAATGTTTAAATTTGACTTTATTTGTATGAAAAGTGGTTTAAAATTGTATTCATATAGTTCCTGGGTTTGTCTTGGCAGGGAGACTTCCAAATATTTTATACTTTCTGCAATTATTTTAAATGGAATTTATCTTTCTATCTCTTCCTGCTGGACTTTGTTGGTAGCATATAGAAATGCTGATGATTTATGTGGGTTGATTTTGTATCCTGCAACTTTGCTGAAGTTGTTAATTAAATTAATTTTTAGTTGATTCTCTGAGTATATAATTATATTATCTGAAAAGAATGACAGTTTTGGTTTTTTGTTGCCTATTTCTAATTCTTTCACTTCATGTATAAATAATTGATCATGACACACCATGTCTCCAAGGGAGACTGATTTCTACATGTGTTAGGAGCAAGAAGAGGGTTATGGCTGGGCAATCTCTCCCTTACTCTACCGTGTTGAAGAGCACAAATTGGGCTCGAATTATTTTTTTCTACCACATATCAAATATCTGTAGTCTTAGAGTAGAATAAAGAATAACAGTTAACTCACTCTTGACAGCCTAGTTCCCTCTCACCAAATGCTTGGTTCATAAAACACAAGCATGAATAGATAAGCCTCTGTATAAAAACAAATAATTAACAGAAATTGGAGGCATTGTACAAATTAGAGTAGGTGAATGAATATACAAGGAAATGAACTCTTCAGGAGAGAAAGGGATCTCATAAAGAAGGGCAGGTCCATTCTTAGCAATCTCAAGAGTTGTGGATACTACAAGTCAAGGGACATGTTAAACATTGGATTCCCCATGTCTTTAGTTCCAGGGAGATCTCTAGTTGATCATTTGAAATTTCATAGGTGAAAACTTGCTGGCCTCTCTCAAATCTCATTCCTGAGGTGTGTCCCAAAAGTGTCTCCAAATTCTCTCTCCAACTGCACAGCTAATCAATGTTGTCCATTGAGGTGTGTTAGCCATTCAGGAATCGTGTCACCTCTATGTGAGTAGAGTCTGAGTCACAGGGTTGTCCTTCAGAGAAAACCACTCCAGGCTCAGGTAGGAGTGGGGTTGTAAAGACACATAATAGGATAGATGGAAGGTAAACTTAGAGCGAAAGATTCTAGCATTTGGTGTAGGGGGACTAAGAAGGCCTCCTGTAGAAGATAGTATTTGAATTGAATTTTGAAGGAGGCCATAGTTTCTAAAGGGTAAAAGTGATGGCAGGAATTGCATCCTAAGAATGAGAATTGACCAGTACAAAAGCACACAGATGGCAGATGGAGTGCTATGTTCAAAGAGCAGTAAAGCACATAGGCCAGTATGACTCAATCATCAAGTGTGTGGAAGGGTATGAATTCTACGAAGACTTGAAAGGTAGGAAGGCTCAGACTGTAAAGACCTTTAAATGCCAAGCAGAGGGTCCTAGCGGTAATGATCCTAACAAATAACTGATCATTGTCATTTCCCTACTCGAAGACTTTGACTGGTTTCTGGTCAAGAACTGGGTTGTTCATTTTTCTATCCCCAGCCTGTAAGAGCAATTTATACTTATTAGGTGCTTCATAATGTTTGTTGGATCAATATCCCCAAACCCTCCTGAGAATCCTTGTGCTCTTCAAAGCTCAGCTCAAATGATTTTCAAAAAAAATGACTAGCACATTTATCCCTTCCACACTGCTACTTTCCCCATCACAGTTTTGATATATCACAGGTCAGCATAAGAAATTAAATGAGAATTTGGGGGAAGTTTTCTGAAAGCCACAGATGACATGTGAAGGCCAGCAGATGGCACAGAAAAAGTTTAGAAACTCAGAAATGCATAAAATATATGTGTAGTAATGTATAATATCAACATATTTATCCTTTAATACCATAATAATTCCAATTTCTTCTCTGGTATGAAGGGAGGGTCAAAAGCTTTTATGTGGATATTCTAGATTGCAGGGACACTGTGCCCCTAACTCTTGTAATATGGAAGGGATAACTATATTTTGTTTATTCCAGTTACATGTAAAGACAATTTTTAATTAAATACTTTTAGATACATTGTGGACAGAGCATTGAACTTTTATTTGAATTCATGAAGACAAGTTCAAAACCTATCTCAGACACTGAATAGCTGTGTGACCCTGGGCAAGTCACTTAACCCTCTTAAGCTCATTTATAAAGTGGGCATTATAATATCACTTACCTCACAGGGTTATTGTGAGGATCGAATAACATATCTAAAGCACTTTCAAATTTTAAAACACTGTCTTAATATTGTCTAGAAGCTACATGAATCTTTTCCTAATCTCTCCAACTACTAGTACCTCCCTCAAATTAACATAAATTTGTTTTGGTTGGACTTATTGTCTCTCCCAATGGAGAGCAGCCTCCTTAGAGGCTGAGAAAGTTCAACTTTTATATTTGCATACTAGCACTTACTAAAATGTCTGACCATAGGACCCCAAGATTCTAGATTTAGAGCTGGAAAGCACCTTAAAGGCCCCCTCTGGTTCATCCCTCTTATTTTACAGATAAGACTCAGGCATGAGGAAGTTAAGAATTTACTCAGGGTCACACAACTAGTAAGTATATAAGGCAGAATTTGAACCCAGGTCTTCCTAACTGTAAGACCAATGTCTTACAGTAGATGTTTAACAAACACTTCTTGATTCTAAAATTGACTAGGAATTTGCCCATTAAAATAGGGGAGAATTTAATAATTGCTCATTAAATACCTACCTCACAAGGTTATTGTAAGGATCAAATGAGATCTTTGTAAAGCAGTTGGGACAGTGCCCCGCACATAGGAGCCACTTAACCAATGTTTGTTGCCCTCTCCTCTGTGATCCCAGTATCTTAAAAGCACACAAAGCATGAAGTAAACATTGTAAACTTTTGTTGTCTGAGAGACTTACTGACCTATAAGGCTTAGCCAAAGCTTGTTAACAATATTCCCACATTTTCTTGATTGGCATTATGTTTGAGTAGAGGAAAACTGAGAAAGATATAGGAATAGATCATTTCTCTAAAAAAGAGACCATCGCTCCCTCCCTCCAAGTGAAGAAACTTTATCCACCAATGTTGATCAGCTACTTCTGTGCAAATTGATAGTCTTAGAGAGTCTTAGACTGTCTGAGAGGTAAATGACTTGTTAGTATGTGTGAGAGTTGAGACTGGAACCCTTCCTCTGGTGCTTGCTTTTTATCCATTATGACAGACCCTGCCTCTCAAAAGAATTGTCTGAAAGGAAAGAAGGAAAAAAAGAAAGTAAGAGAGGCAGGGAGAGGGGAGAGAGAGAGGGAGAAGGAAGGAAGGAAGGAAGGAAGGAAGGAAGGAAGGAAGGAAGGAAGGAAGGAAGGAAGGAAGGAAGGAAGGAAGGAAAGAAAAAAGAAAGAAATGAAGGAAGAAGGAAAGAAAGGAAGAAGGAAGGGAAGGGATATGAAGAAGGAAGGAAGAAGAAGGAAGGAAAGAAAGAAGGAAGGAAAGTCCTGACTATAGTTTTCTTGAGTATTGGAAATAGTGGCTATCACAAATTCATACCATTTTGGCTCATTTAGTAAGCACTGACCTGAGGACTGGTTCTGCTAGTTTTACAAAAGCTATAAAGAAGAGAGCAAGGACTGAGTCCCCATTCCCTGGGGATAGCCTGATGCCCTGAGTTCCTATGGGCAGTCCCTAGCCATGCCAAGAAAATAACTGAAAGGGAAAACAGATAGTTAATTTCTGTTGCTGCTGCTCAGTCATTTCAATTACGTCCAGCTCTTCATGACCTCATGTGCAGTTTTCTTGGAAAAGATACTAGAATGGTTTGCCATTTTCTTCTCCAGCTCATTTTACATATGAGGAAACTGAGGCAAACAGGATGAAGTGATTTGCCCAGAGTCACACAGTTAGCAAGTATCTGAGGTCACATTTGAACTTTGAAGGTGAGTCTTCCTGATTCCAGCCTACTGTTATATCTGCTGCACCATCTAGCTGCCCGCTCATTCAATACTAGTGCGAGGTTTTCTTTTAAGTATTTTTTGAATTTTCATTGCAATTGTTATGACTATTCTTTAGTTTTTTGATGAGTTGTGAGAGGCAGAATATCTCACTGAATGAGGAACCACAACCTGCCCACTCAGGGTATAGTATGAACCACCGCAAAGGTGCCTTGTAGCTTTGACCATCTTGGATTTTTATCCAGCACAGCTGACGTTTCTCTCCACACTGTTAAAAGGCATACTTTAAACAATAACTCCCACATCTCTTTTTACCCCAAAGTGACATACTTTCTGCAGACCTCTAGTTACCCACTGCTGCCCCAAAATTCTAGCAGCTCATTTTTCTCTGTCCGCCCACAAATGTTATTCTATTGCCTCTTGTGCTTGGGATTTTTTTCCTTCCTATTCACCCAGCTCCCCACTGAAGGGAGGAAAAGGAGTAAATCAAATCTTTCTCACCTATCAAGAGCAAAGTCATGGTGCAAGGGCCAGGTGCTGTAACAGTGAATGCCATTATTTTGATACATTCCTGATGCTTCCTCAGTATGTCAACCTTATTGATGCTTCACATCAGAGCTCTATTAAACCCAAATGAAGAGCTGATCTTACTGTTTCAGGTATTTGTTAAAAGAGAAATAAACAGAACAATAAACAGTTGCAAAACTCAAGTCAATACAATGAACAGCGTGGGTACCAGGCTGTCAGGTCTAAAGCACACATCCTTTCTCTCCATTAACAATCATGCAAAAGTGGAGAATGACATGTACTGTCAGCTCTAACCTTGTTAGAAGATAACTTCACTCAACTGGTTTCTGGAAATGTACTTTTTGGGAGACTGATTGAGTATTTTTTAGGAAGAGTCTGTTGTAGTGAAGCAAAATGCTACTAATACTTTACTTTTTTAAAGTTTGTTAAAGTACAAAAGATAAAAAAATAAAATAAAATCACTCCTGAATAAATGGCCAGATGCTGTGCACTTGGTTCATCTCCAAGCACCCTCCTTCCCCAAATTATCTTGTATTTACTTTGCATATGTTCTATACAAACATATTTACCTACATTGTTGTCTCTACCAACAAAACGTATGTTCTTTAAGGGCAGGGGCTGTTTAATGTTTCTTTGTACCCCAGTTATCTAATAATATCTGGTATGTGATAGGTGCTCTTAATAATGCTTGTCAGTTGATTGTGCCAACATTAATAAATTATTCCTCATGGGTTGTAAGACCTGTAGAGGACCTTAGAGATCCTAAGTTCAACACCTTCATTTGGAAACTGAAGTACAGAAAAAGTCAAATGAGAACCCCTTGAAGTTCATAATGCCCAATTGTCCAAGAAGGCAAGTAGAAAAGAATAAATGATTTTTATGAAGCCATATCATAAGTTAGAGGCAAAGCAAGCGTGTGTGTGTTAGGTGGGAGGTAAAAGCCCTTCCTGTCTAGCACTGATTACTCTTTCCAACAAAATCATTGTTGAGTCAAAGCTGGATCATCTGAGCAATAAGCCATCTCTTTGAAACACTTCTGTCACTTCTTGACCCTTTCCTGTGACATGGACTCTCTTTAATATCCCTCCTTCCACCCCAAAATTTTTAACACTTGCTACTAGTCCTCCTCCGATACCAAAGTTCTTCTATTTCAAATGTGTCAAATCTCCCACATCTTACTTTTTAATCACTTTACCCATCATATCATAGAGACACAGTATGTCAAGCAAGAAGTTACCTAAGGGATCATCTGTCCTAATTCCTTCCTAAGGAAACAGAGCTAGAGAGGGAAAACTAGTCCATGACCACACAGCTGGGAATACCTGACATGAATCCAGTGTTAAGCATGGATTCATTTGAAGTCTCTCTCCTAGAACGTCCTGAGATCATGGAGACCACTGGTGGACAAAGGTCTCAGAACTGTGTTCATATCATACTTACATCTGCCAGAGTTTGGACGTCAATCCTGATATATGTTTATTGTTAATAGAACCTACAAACATTCAGGTGAGCTCCAATAAAAGGGTTGCCTATCTGCCTAGTCTTTCTTCCCTCCCTCCCATTCATCCCCCCCATCCTGCTCTGCATATGCACACACACACACACACACACACACACACACACACACACACTGTTCTCTTCCAGTCACTTACAACAAGGTTTTTCTTGACTTATGAAATGGATGCTTCACACTGTATCATGAACACCTTCAGGTTTTGCCTGTACACCAGGTCATCATCCCTAATGACGGAAGCAAGTATTGACATAGCCCAGAGGTTACTGAGCTATTATGGGCAATTGAGAAAAAAAATCTGTCTTCATCTTCCCTCTACTTCTGTCTTCCATGAGAGTCATCAGCCCCAAGATTCCAAAACAGGATTTCTGACTCTAAATCCTAAGTTATTTTGTGGTTCTTTTCCAATGATTTCCTACTGATTTTGAAGACATTTAAATGCACTTGTCACTTTTTCTAGAAAAAAAAATGAGACAGGTGTTTTTCATTTTCTGGACCTGCCTTCATGAAAGGGAGTCTACTAAGATTCGCATGAAGACTGTCCTCTACATATCTTTTATTATCTCTCTCTTAGGTCATGGTGACTCCTAATTCTATTTGAATAAGGTGATTCAGGAATACAAAGATCTCATTCTTGAATCTTCTGGATCTACTCCCATTGCCACTAAAGCAATTATATCAATTCTTAATAGATATTATCCCAATGAACCTATGAATGGCCACATTAAAAAAATGCTGAAGTCCCAATTGTGGTGACAGCAGCCTAGATCTCATTATGTCAAGTGCAACAAGAAAGAGGATTTTTCAGCCAAGATGAAAACAAAGTTTTGCTTCACCTTTCACAAGACCAAAAGTTCTTAACCTTTCTTGTATCATGGACCCCTATGGTAGTCAGGTGAAGTCTATAAATCCCTTCTCAGAATACTGGTTTTGTTGACTACATTCATAATGGAAGGAAATGCTAAATTTCACTTAAAGTTTAGTGAAAATAAAGATTTAACTCTTTCCCATCCAAGTTCAAAGACCCTCTGAAATCTATCCACAGACTATTAATTCCATGTTAAGAGTAAAAATGATGATGACAATGATGATGATGATAGCTACCATCGATCTAATGTCCATGATAGGTACTATGCTGAAAACTGTACAAATATTATTTCATTTGAAAACCCCTTCACTAGAGTTAACAGGAAATTTTCAAAGCATCTCCAGACTAGGACAGAGTTATCTCAGTTCAATATGGTCAATAGTATTTTTTTCTCTGCTCCTTTGTCTGCCTACCTCCATTAGATGAAAATATGTGATGAGACAAAGGAGGTGCCATGTTGCCAGTTCTCTGTAAAGTAGAAGTGATAATGTTCTTTGATAACTGTAATTGACAACCTTAATTAGGTAGTGTAGAGTATATGGAGCATTAGATATGGAATTAGGAAGACTCATCTTCTCAAGTCAAATGTGGCCTCAGACACTAACTTTATGGCCCTAGGCAAGTCACTTAACACTGTTTGCCTCAGTTGCCTCATCTGTAAAATGAGCTGGAGAAGGAAATGGCAAACTACTCCAGTACCTTTGCCAAAAAAATCCCAAATGGGATCATGGAAGAGTTGGACATGACTGAAAAATAACTAAACAACAGAATAGTAATTTAGGGTATTACAATGAAGGGCAGACTATGTGGAGCTAGGAGAGACAGGAGAAATCCAGGTACCTAAAGTACAAAATCTGTTATGATTTTTAAAAGCTACTCTAATGTAAAATGTATCTCCACAGTACCCAACACTGGGATAACCAAATATTCTTGACCAACTAGCTGCCTAATTCCTTTTTCTCAAATACTTGATGTCTCTCTTACTGGCTATAAGACAGTCCTTTAAAGCTGGGAAGGCTATAGAGACTATCTAGTTCAATTGGTTGTACAGATTGGTCAATGAGAGAGATTTTGTGACTCTCATTCCATCCCTTTTCCCACTATACTGATATTAAATAACTTAACTTACTATTCCTTTTAAATATATAATTAATTTATGATGGAAATTACTTTTTTTCCTTTTTTTGTTCCCCCCTGCCCCCACCCTAGAGATGGCTGCCATTAGACACAAATAGGTATGTGTATGTACATGTGTGTATTTGTGTATATATGTATATATACACATATATACATACACATACTATATATATATATAAATATTATTCTATCCATATTGCTATTTATCAATAAGACCCTCTTAACAAATGCACACAGTCCAGCAAAATAAATTCCTACATTGGCCTGTCTAAAAGACATGTCTCTCTGCATTTTGATTGCATTCCCTTTCTGGAAAGAGGGTGCTGTTCTTTCACTTTCAGTCCACTACTCATGGTTTATCATTGTATTGATCACAGGTATAAAATCTTTCAGTTATTTTCCTTAACAATCTTGTTTTCATTGTAAAAGCTGTTCTCTTTTTTCTGCTTACTGTACTCTGCATCAGGTCATAGAGATCCTCCCAGTTTTCCTTTGAAACAATCCATTTGATTATCTCTAATAGCACAATAATATTCCATTATGGTCATATGCCATAGTTTGCTTAACCATTCCCCAATCTGTGGACACTTCTTAGTTTCCAATTTTCAGCTACCAAGAAAAGGGCTGCTACAAATATTCTTGTAGATCTTTTTTTCCCTCTATTTGATCAATTTGGGACATAAGCCTACTAGTGATATTCTCTATACCATTTTGCAGCAAGAATAGTAATGCAAAGATGATGAAGAGCAAAGTGGAATATAATTCAAAAGACTCATGTGGTAGAAGAGTGAATTCATGATAAAAGAAGGAAAAAGCATGTATGTAATTGATTTAGAAAAAAAAAGTCTTCTAATGATCAGGTTTACTCAGGAGATCAGAGAAAGGAAAATGTGACTAAGGAGAGGTGCTGTCAATCATTAGGTAATTCAAAGGGAGAAACAGAAAGAGCCGTCTTGCAAAATGGTAGCCCACAGGGTGTGACACTGAAGCGAGCCTCTTGCTGGTGAAACCATCTTGCTTTGCTGAGAAGGGCTCATTTGCTGAGCTTCCACCAATGCAGAAACATGGACTCAGCAGGTTGTGGAGCTGATTGAAGGTTTCAATCGTGTCACTTACAAGAAGAATTTGATAACCAATTCAGAAATGAATCTTTCTCTTTTCCTATCTTGATGAACACAGCCCACCAAGTCTGTTTTGACTGTTTCAAGAGTGTGGTCTCACTTCTTTTTGGTAATGGAGCTAATATATTCCGTTTCTTCCAAATATCACAACCTTTCAATCAGAGCATTTATGAAGTTAAAAAATATGTATTTTTCAATGCCTTTGGCTTAGAAATGGCTTGTCTAGCAGGAAGGAGCAAGAAGGGCAGTTCCAACTGAATAGAATTTGATTTGTTGAAAATTAGTTTTAAAATATCGTTTCATTAAGATCTAATATTGATTAATAATAATGCCTAACATTTGTGTATTTTTCTTTGCTAAGGTGATTACCTTGTTTTATCTTTACAACATCCCTGGGGGGGAAATAGCATCTAGGAAAAAAATCCACCAAAATAGACATGAGAAAATCTGAGTTCTAAAACCTGCTCTATGACAATAGCAACACCTGCCAACTTACTAAAACTTAGTAGGCTTCAGTTTGCTCTTCAATAAAATGAAAATGACATCTGCCCTGCCCACCTCACAGGGTTGCTGAGAGAGCTAGATGAGATAATGTATGTGAAAGTACTTCAAAAACTATAAGTTGTTATGCAAATGCATTCTTACAAAGGTATT
This sequence comes from Notamacropus eugenii, assembly GCF_028372415.1. NCBI lineage: Eukaryota > Metazoa > Chordata > Mammalia > Diprotodontia > Macropodidae > Notamacropus > Notamacropus eugenii. Next base: position 300,274,206 of record NC_092877.1, on the reverse strand, counting down.
ATAATGATCATAATATACGTTTAGATACCACTTTAAAGTTGGCAAAGCATTTTTCTCAGAGCAAGGACCTGGAGGTAGTATAAATATTCTTATGTACTTCTTAACAGAGGAAGAAACTGAGACTTCCACAGGTTGTGACCTGTTCATGAACACATAGGTAGTAAGTGTCCAAAAGGGAATTCAGACTTTGATCTCCTGGCTCCTAGCTCAGTGCTTTAGCCACTAGAGCAGTGGGTTAAGTGATACTAAGAAAATTAAATCCCAAAGAGGTCAAGTCATTTGCACAAGGTTAATTAGTGGTTGAGCTTGGTGAGAGTCCTGTTTCTTATTCCAGGGCACTTTCCTGATACCAGCAATGGGGAAACTTTTTTTCTTTTTTAATTGAACTGATAGAAAATGTCAATTAAAGACCAAATACAACTCTTTCCCCCACCTCTCTCTCTCTCTCTCTCTTTCTTCCCTCTCTCTCTCTCCCTCCTCTCTCTCTTCCCTCTCTCTCTCCTTCCTCTCTCTTTTCCCTTCTCTCTACCTCCCCCTTCCTCTTGTTTTCTCACTCACTCTCCTCTCTGTCTCTGTCTCTCTCTTTTTCTATCTCTCTCTGTATTTCTTTGTCTCTCTCTCTACCTCTGTCTCTCTCTCCCCTCCTCCCTCTCTGTCTGTCTCTGTCTTTGGGTCACTCTGTGTCTATGTCTCTGTCTCTGAGTGTGTGTGTGTCTCTTTCTCCCCCTCCCTCTCTGTCTCTCTCCTCCTCCTCTCTATCTCTTTCTCTGTCTCTCTATCTGTCTGTCTGTCTGTCTCTCTCTCTCTCAGTCTCTCTCTCTCTCTCTCTGTCCCTGTCTCTCTCTTTTCTTCTCTTCTCTTCTCTTCTGTCTCTCTGTCTCCTCCTCCCTCTCATTCTCACTCTCTGTCTTTCTGCCTGTCTATCTGTCTCTCTCTGCCTCTGTCTCTCTCCCCCTCCCTTTCTGTCTCTGCCTCTGGGTATCTCTATGTCTCTATCTCTCCGTGTGTGTGTGTGTGTGTGTGTCTTTCTCTGTCTCTGTCTGTCTCTGTCTGTTTCTGTCCCTATCTTTGTGTGTGTATGTCTGTGTGTGTGTCTGTTTCTCTGTATCCCCTTCCCTCTCCCTCTCTTTCTCCCCTTCCTGTCTCTCTCTATTTCTCTCTCTGTTACTCTCTGTCTCTCTCTGTCTCTGTCCCTCTCTCCCTTTTCCTCTCTCTCTGTCTTTGTGGCTCTGTCTCTCTGTCACTTTTTGTCTCTCTGTGTCTCTCTCTGTCTCTGTGTGTCTCTGTGTGTGTGTATTTCTGTCTCATTCTCACTGTCTCTTTCTCTCCCTCTGTCTCTCTCCCCTCCTCTCTATCTCTTTCTCTCTGTCTCTCTGTTTCTGGCTCTATCTCTATGTGTGTATGTCTCTCTGTCTACTCCTCCCTCTCTTTCTCCCCTTCCTGTCTCTTTCTGTTTCTCTCTGTCTCACTCTGTCACTTTTGTCTCACTGTGTCTCTCTCTGTCTCTGTGTGTTTGTATGTGTGTGTTTCTGTCTCAGTCTCCCCGTTTCTCTCTCCCTCTCCCTCTCTGTCTCTCTTCTCTCATAACAATATTTGCACTATCTGCTTTAAGGAATTGTGACAAAAAAGCTTTGCAAACCTTAAAATAAAATACAAATTTGAGTTATCATTATTTTTGCAGCTCTTCTGAATCTGCCTGACCTTCTCAGCATAGACATTAGTCTAAGTCAGCTGAGATTCCTCCTTCAGTGAGCCTTTAGGTATGAGATACTTCACTGTAATCATCCCAGCGAGATTAATGACTAAAGGTCATCTTTCAAATATCTCCCCAAAAGAAGGTTCCATATCCCTCCTTGGTAAGACAGCTCCAAACCCTTTCATTTAAAAAGGGCTTCCTAAGGTTGAACCCAAAATCCTCCTTGCCAGAGTTTTAGTCTATGTTTTCTTGCCCATTCATTGCATTCTTCTTAAAGAGTACCTACTATATACATAGATCACAGTGCTCAGTGTGAAGTCCATTGATTGAATGAATGAGAATGTATTAAATGCTTACTAGGTGCCAGGTACTGTGCTAAGCTCTTAGGATATAAATACAAAATCAAAAACATTCCCTGCCTTCAAAACTCTATATTCTAATAGTACAATGGTAGAGATAGCACATATGAGGGATTGGTAGCCAGGGAGGTTTTTTGGTTTAGAAAGTGACAAGTAGGGGAATAAATTGGCATACCCTTTCCAGAAGTAATGACAAGTTCAATATGATTATGGTTCCAGAACTGGAATGGGTAGATAGTGGCAGGATATGCAGGTTGGCAGAAAGGAGATGGATGACAAGATGGCCGATTGCTAGGAAAATATGGCATAAAATAGATATGGAGACAAAGAGAAGCTTTTTATGTTTCCTTGGAAGCAGTGACAGAAATTAGAGATGTGACAGGAATGCAATTTCAGGATCTCCCAATTCCATCAGTGTGAAAAACTTTCAACAATCTGCAAAATAAAAATGTCATAAATCAATAAAAATACACTATTTCCACCATGTCTATACCAAATCATTCGTGAGAAGGCCGCTATTCAGTCTTGCCTTCACTTTTTTTCTGTGACCTTTTCTGGTGCCATCCTTCAGTTTTTCTGTTATTTTCTTCCTTCATCTTCACACCTTTTTGCAAATTACACAAGCAAACGATAACAGCATGCCAGGAGGGGTGTGAGCCATGACAACTGTATCAGAATACCTTACACTTCCCACATGTCTATTCCTGTTTTTATCTTCTCCCCCCCCCATTCCTCACTTCTCCACCCCCACACCCCCACCCCAGGACTACATTCAACTCTCTTGGCAGCAAGCAGGGCCTTGCTGACTCACACCAAGGTCTTTCTCAGCTGTGCTTAAATACAAGGAAGATTTCTTATTTTATATTTCTGCAATATTTCTCTTCTCCAAGAACACCATTTTGCACTTGATTGAAATTCTTGTTTATTTTTGAATACCTCTGTAGTTTGTCAGAGTTTGGGGGGAATACCAACCATGCATGCGTGGAATGTTGGAGTTGGAAGGGACCTTAGATGTCACCTACACCTTCTGATCCAACCCCCTGCTCTTACAGATTGGGAAACAGAGACCCAGAAGATTGTGGCGTGCTCAAGGTTGTAGGGATAATGGGATAGATATTTTGTCTCAGACCTTGATCATATGTAGTTTGGAGGATATGGTCCTAAGATGTTGCAGAAGGAACAAGGAAGGAACAAGATTTTCTTAGAATTACAGATAGGATATCTCAGAGTCAGACAAGCAAGGTATGCTCAAACTTTTTAAGACTGCATATTGTTAATGATAATGTTAATATCATTACAATTTTTATGATTTTATTGAAAGGGAACATCTCTACCAATTTTCTAAATGTTCCAAGAGTGTAGTTTTTAAGCACCTTGATACAATATTTCGAAATAATGTTTGAAAAGATATGCAATTAACAAAAGAAAATATGCTTAATAGAATATCCAGAAAGTAAAATATTTTGTCAATTCAAACATTCCTTCATCCATTTGACAATAATTTATTAAGCATTTATTTTATACAAACTTCCAGGCATTAAAGGTTTACCCCAATCTTTTGACCTCTTTGTGCCTGTTGATATTTTTCATCCTTGTCACTTAGAAATGCTTTGCATTCAATGAAAATATTGACACAGTTTAATTAAAATAACAAAGCACCCAATTTTCATGAGATTACGCATGTGTTTTGACCTTGAAGCAAGTAGACATTACTTTTGGTTTTATACGTTACTATGTGGTTTTCAATAAGGTTTCTGTTGTCTTCTGCAAACAAGGAAACCAACCTATATCTAATTTGATGCCTGTAAATTTCCACAGATGTTTGCAGAAGCCAATGTAGTATACAAGGTAAGGTTTTTCAAAATGTTTTCACATTTGTGCCTTTAAATTCTATTGCTCCTGTGAAAATTTTAAATTAAAATTTCCATTGACTTTTTTCCTCTGCAGGTGTGATCATAGAGTAATGGTTTGAGTAAGTCTGTTTGTTTGTTTTTTGAAGAGGCATTCGGACTGAGACATTTCACAAGTCAGTCAAGTCTGAAGAAAATCGTTCAGTTACATCTAAATATACTGATGATCAGGTTAGAAAAGAGAACTCACCATGGTCATAATCATCGAAGTCCATTTGATAGAAAAGTAGTCCTTACAGGAGAAAGTGAGGGAGAAATGGGAGAGCTCTGCTCCCAAGTATTAAATGGAGTCCATTGCCTTCTTGTTTACAGAGAAACAGCTAGGAGGTTTTGCACGGAGGAGTGGGAGCATGTTGGAAGGGGGAAGATCAGAAATGTCTCTTCGTTGCACAGGAGGGAGATGGCAAGATTCTAAAATGTCCCCATGAATGGATGGGGGAAAGACTCTCAGAAGAGTTCATCCAAGTGGTAGATTCCAATTTTAACTAATTTTATTCCCTTCCTTCCTCAAAAAATTATTAAGAATTCAGGGGGCAGCTAGGTGGTGCAGTGGACAGAACACCAATGCAGGAGTCAGGAGGACCTGAGTTCAAATCTCACCTCAGACACTTGACACTCACTAGCTGTGTGATCTTGGGCAAGTCACTTAACTCCAACTACCTCATCCTGGGTCATCTCCAGTCATCCTGATGAATATCTGGTCACTGGATCCAGATGGCTCTGGAGGAGAAGTGAGGCTGGTGACCTGCACAGCCCTCCCTCACTCAAAACAAAGTCAAGTGCAAGTCATGTCATCATTTCTCTGATGACGTGGTCTTCTTTGGCAACGAAGGACAAACACACACACATTAAGAATTCAAGGAGATGCTCTTCAATTGGGGAGTGTCATATGATGGCTATGGGCTGTAGAAATAAGAAGTGGGGTCATTTCAGCAAAATTTGGCAAGAACTATATGAACTGATGCAAAGTAAAGTGCGAACTGAGAGATCATTGTGCCAGTAACAGCAATGTTGTAGGGCAGGTTGTAGCACTCATTCAGAATCTTGCATGGTTTGTGAATTCCCACTTTTCTGGGGTCTCCTTGATCTTCCTGGAGGCCGATCTGGTAAGGGAAAGGAACCAGGGCACTTGTGAGAGGTGGATAAGGGAGACCTTGACACTGATCATATTCCCAGTCCAACCCCATTCTTTAGCAAACACCAAAGTACAGCTCTTCCTGGTATCCTGCTTCCTGTTCCTTTCCTAACCTAAGCCTACTTTTCAACATAGGTCCCAGCTGTGTGGGGCAGGATGGCTAGAATAATTGACGGTTCAGTCACATTGAACATGGGAAAGTTCATGCTTCTTTAACTCCCTGCTCATCCCGCAATCAAGACCACATGACTTCTGACCTAGACTACCATATAAGTCTTCCATCGAGTTTCCCTGCTACTGCTCTCTCCCAGTCTCTACTTCATCCTTCATATGGTTTAGTAATTTTCTTTTGTTCAGACTTCAAAATATTATTTATTTACGTTCTTTTCTTTTTAAATTTTGAATTCCAAATTTTCTCCCTCCTTTTACTCCTTCTCACAACCACTGAGAAGGTAAGCAATATATCAATCATGCATGTGAAATCATGCAAAATGTATTTCCATATTTGTCAATTTCAAAAAAAGCAAAAAACCAAAGTGAGAAAATTATACTTCAGTTTGCACTCCAAGTTCATCAGTAGTCTCTTTTTTCATCGTGAGTCCTTTCAAGTTGTCTTGGATCATTGTCCTGATTGGAGTAACCAAGTCTTTTACAGCTGATCATCATTACAATGTTGCTACTACTGTGCACAATGATCTCTCAGTTCTCCTTATGTCACTTTACATCAGTTCACATAGTTCTTGTCAGATTTTTCTGAAACAACCTCCCTTCTCATTTCTTAAAACCCAATAGTATTCCATCACAATGATATGCTGCTCCCCAATTGATGAGCATACCCTCAAATTTTTGATAATTTTCTTACTGAGCACATCTGAGCGTGTCACTTACACATTCAAAAATCTTTAATCACATTCTGTTGTCAATTTGTTTAAACTAAAAGTTCAGACTCAGAATTTAAGTTCCTTTGCAATATGCTTCAGATTATTTGTCTAGCCTTTCTTATTTTCACACACTATACATTCTTGGTCTCATTCTCTCTTGATGTAGACCATCTATCATGTCTAGAGAACTCTCCCTTCATATTTCTTCCTGTGCAAATCTTCTTTTCCTTCTAGGACCAGCTCAGGAGATACCTTCATCATAGAGCTCCAAAACTAAGACTCTGTCACTGAGCTTTATCATAAAGGCTCTATCATATAAGGCCTTTTCTTATCTCCCAATCTGAAATCATCTTTGACCTTACCATGTTTTACCTCATATTGCACTCACCTATGCATTTATCTTATCCTTCTTCCAAAATTATAAGCTCTTCCAAGGCAGTAAGTGATTTTTTTTTCATCTTCGTATCACCAATGGCTCCCAAAGGGCTTAAATTTTTTAGGGACTGAAGGGGAAAAGACCCAGACCTGTGATTTCATCCATATAGGAAATTCTTCATATGACAACTTCCCCCCTCCAATGAAAAGCAGGCAACCTATCTATAATTCTTAGTCTCAGAGAGTTGCTTAGGGCACTAAAAGGCTAAGTGATTTTTCTCAGCATCATACAACCAATGTGTCAGAGTCAAGAACCTGGTTTCCTGACTGGTATAAGAGGCTTGAATCCTGATTTTCCTGACTTCCATGTCAGGTATGCTCCAGCCAGCTTAGAGAGCTCAAGAGAGCTTTGTTCAATTTTCAGGGTGAGCATTTACAATTCAGAAATCCACAAAGGCTACAAATCAGAACTTGGTTTATCATTTTGTTGATTTCTAGACTTAAGAAAGTAATGTCAAAAATGTTAGTAAATTAAATGTGTGTGTCCTCTAAACATCTTTTTTTTGAGAGAGAGAGAGAGAGAGAGAAAGAAAGAAAGAAAGAAAGAAAGAAAGAAAGAAAGAAAGAAAGAAAGAAAGAAAGAAAGAAAGAAAGAAAGAGAGAAAGAGAGGAGATACAATTGTTAAATATTTTATGAGCACAGTCTTGCTCCAAGGTCAACCCTCTATTCCCCATGCTGCCTCTCACTTGCATATTTCAGTGACTTAATAAATATTTATTAAATTTAATTAAATTGAAATGTGAATGCAAAGTTTGATTTCTAATGCTTCTTTTAATTATACAATTTTATTATTTCTCTTTTACTTAATAGTGAATATGAGAACCTGGGATGTTTAACAAAACAAGTTTTGAAGCCATCATCAAGTTTTTGAAGGCCTAACATCTCAAAATGGAAACAGATTTATTCGCTTGGCACTGGTGGGAAGATCCAGAAGATTACAAATGTTAGGGAGAAAGATTTCATCCTCTCATAAGGAAAAACTTAGCAGTAATTAAAGCTATTCAAAAGTGGAATAAGCTGCCTTGGCACCCTCTTAATGGAGGTCTTCCTAGAGAGATTGGATGACTTTTTGTTTGGAATAAGGTAGAGGGGATTACTATTTAAGTAAAGGTTGAATTATATAGCCTTTGGGTCCTTTCCAACTCTGAGATCCTATGAATTAAATGGAATTAAATTCTGATTGAAAGTATCATCAGTATAACCATTTTTATTACCAGCTAGCATCTCCTTGTTTCTTTTATTTTCTCTCTTCACCCTCTGTTATCTTTTTTCAAATGTTGTATTGTCTGGTCTATATATTTTTATTTTTCCCTTTCTCAACTACAGTTTTTAAAATAAGCGTCATATATTCCTTTAGAATACTGTTTTTATTGTCATTTTCCCATCTGGTCCAACAGAAGGTCTTACATTTCTCCCAACCCAATCGTTGCCTCCTTTTATAACATTCATATTCAGGGATTTATTGCCTACATTTACAAATTAAAATCCAATCCAATGCAATCCAATACGCCTTTATTAAGCATCTACTTTGTGTAAGGGCAAAAGCAAAAGCAATTTCTTTCCTCAAGGGTCTTCCATTTTACTAGAGGAAGAGGGATGATTCTGAACAAATAAGCAAACACAAGATAATCTGAAGAGATAGAAATTGGTGCACTAGATAAAGTGGGAGTCAAGAAGATTCATCTTTCTGAGTTCAAATTTGGTCTTATACACTTATTAGCTGTGTGACCCTGGGCAAGTCACTTAACCCTGTTTGCCTCAGTTTCCTCATCTGTACAATGATCTGAAGAAAGGAATGGCAAACCACTCCAGCATCTCTGTCAAGAAAATCCTAAATGGGGTCACAAAAAGTTGAACACAACTGAAAAAAGAACTGCACAAACAAACAAAAGAAAATACTAAGAACTGATAGACTAAAGAGAGGTTTCCGATGATCTAAGAATTTGAGTAAGCCAGGGTCCTAGGAGGCTGTGGTGAGGAGGGAACTTAGTACAGTGGAAAGAAAACCTACTCCACAGTCAGAGGACTTGTGTTCAAACCCCATCTCCTTTGACCTTGGGCAAGTCACTTAACTTGGTAGCCCTCAGTTTCCTCATCTGTCTGATGAGTTGGACTAAATGATCCCTGGTGTCTTTGCCAGCTCTAGATCCATGATGGAGTCTAGATCTATGAGACCATTCCATCCTTGGTAGCTAGTCCAACCAAAGTTCTGGAAATGAAAGAGAAATGCAATCAATATGTATCAACTGCCATTAAGCAGTTAAATGATATTTAATCCCCTACGTTTACATTTTTCTGTGGACACCTGTACCCTTGTCTTTCCTTTGTGAAAGGAATGAGTTTCCCCTCAATGAATTTTTCAAGAAGAGATTGGACCACTGCTTGTGTAGAAATACTGTTCAGGTAAAGAGGTTAGACTATATTGCCTATAGCCTATTGTCATAATTAAATGCCAACTTAAGTACTTTCCACAAAGTAAGAGTGCCTGTTTCAGTTGCTAATATCCACTCCATCAAAGTAGTTGGGGAAATGGCTAGTAAGGTTCGTTTTCCATGATGCTATGTTACCTGTGCAACCAACAGATTGAAAAATACCCAGTGCTTCCATTTGGAAGCTAAACATTTGACCCATGGTTAGGAGCTTTCTGTCTTCCATACAGTGCCTGCAAGTCTCAGCTCCAGGAACTGCTCCCAAAAGGAGGAGCTTCAACTGCAAACAAATTCATCCAAAAACAGTATCTTTGCCAGTTGGGCACACACTCAATCAAGGGTCTACCAAGTTGGAAACACTTCATTTATGCCTACAAATAGACAGTATGTCTGTTACTCAAGGACCAGGCTAGCTAAATGCAAAGAGATTCATCCACAGAAGGAGGGGAGGTGCTTGGGGATATCTGGACCTAGAATTTCACTGTTTTAGAGAACTCCCAGAGTAGAAATTCCCTCTATCAATTCAAATCAGCACTTTTTGTATCTTATAGTCTTAAAGGGTTGCCTAGGACACTGAATAACTTGTTGAATAACCTGCCCAGCGACCACACAACTAGCATAAGTCTGAAGCAAGACTTAACCCTAGGATTTCCTGATTTTAAGGCTAGCTGAAAATCCACTGTGCTAGTGGTCTCCGAACGCTTTTGACCCTGCATTTGTATTAGAAAAAAGTTTGTTCATACCTCCCAATATGTGTGTTTATTTATTTATTAATTATATAGTTGTACTACTGTATCAATAATTATGCGCATTGTAAGACTTATACAAAACACAAAGTTTTAAAGATTGAGATAAAGATTAAGTAATATTTGGTTCTATAACCAATAGGTATCTGTTGGAGTTTGTGTGTGCATCCTTCATTGCCGAAGAAGACCATGCCATCAGAGAAATTATGACATGACTTGCACTTGACTTTGTTTTGAGTGAGGGAGGGCTGTGCAGGTCACCAGCCTCACTTCTCCTCCAGAGTCATCTGAATTCAGTGACCAGATATTCATCAGGATGACTGGAGATGACCCAGGATAAGGTAATTGGGGTTAAGTGATTTGCCCAAGGTCACACAGCTAGTGAGTGTCAAGTGTCTGAGGTGAGATTTGAACTCAGGTCCTCCTGACTCCTACACTGGTGCTCTATCCACTGCATCATCTAGGCTGCCCCATGTTGGAGTTTATCAAGTAGAGGAATGACACAGTCAGACCTTTACTTTAGGAAAATGACTTGGTAGCTACGTGGAAAATGAATAGAAAGAGCAAGAGGGGTTGAGACTTGGAGACCAATTAGGAAATTAGTATAATAGCTTAGGGAGAGGTAAGTGGGGAGCCTAAAGTGGAGTGGTGGCCTAAAGTAGAGAAAAGAAGACAAATATGAGAGATTTGTAGAAAGGAACAAGATTTGGCAGCTGCTAGATATGTGGGGTGATGGAAAATGAAAAGTTGAATATGGCAACAAGGATGTGAGAAGTTGGGTAGTTGGAAGGATGATGGTGCCCTCGGCTATGATAGAGAAGTTTGGAAAAAAGAGTGGGATGGGGAGGAGGAAGATAGCAATGATATCTGCTGATGGCCATCCATGACCATTTCTGCTCATCCTTCATTGTTCACTCTACCCTACTCAAAAGGAAAAGGGGGAGGAAGCCTTCTTAAAACCCTAAGTGTAGAGCTCACCATCTTAGAATATGCAATGCGGCCATGAAATGATCTGTTGAATAAGGAAGGGAGCAGAATTTTGCCAATAGTGCCAGCTGTAGCTTCTGCTGTGGGTTCTAGGATTCTTGAGAGATCCTGACCCCTGACTCAGAAGGGGAGAAGGATGGGAGGATAACAAATGAACAGGAAGGCATTAGAGATTGTTGGTAGAAGAGAAAAGATAAGGTTTTATTGGAGAGAAGCCCCATAATTGACTTTCGCTGGAAGAGTGGGAGGTTATCCATTTCCCAACCCACACGTTGGTCAGTTATATACCTCTTTAAGCCAATCCATTGCCAGAGAGAAGTCCATAGTGCCCAGAGACTATGGACCCATTTTGGTGAACCAATATCCTATGTCATATAGCCTTTCCATATTAACTGTTTCTGATAATTTCTAATAGTTTATGTTTATATAGAGTTGTATGGTTATAAATTGTTTTTGTATATGTCATCTCATCTGACTTGCCCTCATTTGACACCTTTGTGGCACGTACATCATTTTTTTTAAGTTTCTAAAGCAAAACTTCACTTCAGGAAGAAAGTTTCAGGTACAAATCATATGGAATTAAGATACATGACAAGTAACTGCTTCTGTTGTCAACATCTTAACTGTGGTATTGGTCAGTGGCCAGACACATCCACCATGCATGACAGGGCACTAGATTTGATTGCACTAGACATACAAGCATTGAGTACTATTGTTCTGACTACACTTCTGAATTTTATTTTTATATGCACGCCTCAAAAGTACTGAAATAACAATTCAATTTATATGCACACGGAAGTCACGAACCTCAAGTACGGCAGCTTACTTAGGTCAGTTTCTATTTGAAATAGTGAGAGAACCTTATCCTGACCACATCCTATGAGGTTAAGTAGATAATATTGTCCCCTTATCACTAATTGATTTTACTTCTAATGACTCAGTTTCTTTCCTATATCATTACAGTGGGAGAATTTCATTTGAAAGGAAGAAAATGTAATGTAAATTTCACAGAATCTCACAGTTGAAAGAGACATCAGAGGTCATTCAGGCCAACCTGTAACTAAATAAGAATGACTTCACAGCACCTCAGATGAGTGACTAGTCTACTTGAAAACCTCTAGTACAGAGAAATCCATTATATTAAAAGGCAGCTCACTTTACTTAATTCATTCAAATTGTTAAGATTTTTTCCCTTCTCATTGACCTTTCTGAAACTTCTATTCTGAAACTGCTCCTATTTCCTCTCTCTGAGACAAAGAAGAACAAATTTATCTCTTTTTCATGATGACCTTTCAAATACTAAAGAGCTATTATGCTGTTCTGCCTGTCATGTCTAACTCTTCAACCATATTAAATTTGCAGTTCACTAAGATCTCCAGCTCTTTTTCACATATTAGTTATCTCTTATCTGTTTGTGTGAATATGATTTTATATCTATTCTTATTTAATTCCATTTCACCTTACTATCATTTAATTCTATTAAGATCCTTTATGATCTTGATTCTTGTAATTTTGGGGTGCAGCTAGGTGACACAATGGGTAGACAACTGGACCTGGAGTCAGGAAAACTTACGTTCAAATCTGATTTAGACATTTACAAGTTATATGACCCTGGGCAAGTCACTGAACTTGTTTGCCTTCATTTCCTCAACTTTGCAATGTTTACAAAAACAATACCTCTCTATGAGAGGTGGAAATTATGAAGATTGAGAGGGATGCTATGAGAACCAAAGGAGATAATCATTGTAAAGTGCTTAGCACAATGCCTGGCATATAGTAGGTGCTATATAAATGCTTCTGTCACCCTCTCCTTGATTCTATTGTCTTATTATTTAGTTATAAATTTTATACTTGTACTCCTGTACGAGGAATATAGCATTTTTAAAGGTCAACATAATGATTAAATGACGGCTGCTCTTATAGTTAATAAGGATCTGCTGGAGTTTGTTGAATAGAGGAATGACATGGTCAAACCTTCATTTTAGGAAAATCACTTGGTCGTCATATGGAGGATGGATTTGGAGATGCAAGAGATTTGAGACTTGGAGACCAATTAGATCATTTATTGTAGACTACTATGGTAGCCTCAGAGATGACGATGAAGACCTGAAGTTCATCCAAATTCACATAATCTAAAAACTCAATAAGCATGCCTTAGAAGTCAGTGATAAAAATGTGGAACAGACCAGGACCAAGGACGGACAGTTCCTTGAGACATTCCAATCCATAGTTTCTTTAAGGATGCCATCAATCCATAAACCATCATTCTTTAGGTCTGATTGTGCAACCATTTCCATATCAATCTAACCTTATTATCATCTAATAATCCATTTCTTCGAGAGCATGTCATGAGAAACTTTGTCAAGTGCTTTACTGGTCTAGTTACACAATGTCTACAGTGTTTCCCTGATCTAGCAATTTCATAATACCAATATCATAGAGTTCAAATGGATGAAGGAAAGGAAGTTAGAGGAGGGAAGGAGGGAGAAAGGAAGGAAGGAAGGAAAGAAGGAAGGAAGGAAGGAAGGAAGGAAGGAAGGAAGGAAGGAAGGAAGGAAGGAAGGAAGGAAGGAAGGAAGGAAGGAAATGAAGGAGTGAGAGGGAGGAAGAAAAGAAAGGGAGAAGGGAGGTGAAAGAGGAAAGGAAGGTGAGAGGAGTGAAGGGGAGAAAAGAATAATAATTATTAGTGCTATGGCCCTCAAGATTGCAAGACACTAGATAGCTTTCTAGGTTACCAGAGAAAGAAAACAATATCATTTTAATGCTGTGCTATTTATTGTCTAATTCTTGGGAAATTGGTAAGCCACCTATCACATGTAAGGCATTACTCAGGTAACCATTATATTTACTTAAGAAGAACACCCTGTTCCCCAGACATGCCAAATAACAGAGAGTTTATTTTGCTTGTTTGCCTTGACATATTTGCAATTAGCTGAGCTATTACTTTCCTATGTGCTGGCAAATGCTCAGCATGCATGGCATGTCAGCGATACTGAAATACAGCCACACTTGATTAAATGCAGAACCAACTGTACCAACCAACGCCTACTTAAGTGGTTTAAAAACAGTGCTTTTCATTCTGCAGTGCAAACCTAGACTTGACTTTCAGCTACCATGTCTCATTTTTCTGGGGATAGAAAATCATGAGAATATAATGCTGGAAAGGAATCCAGAAAACATATCCAGTCATTCCGGAGGTCAATGAGAGACATTCAAACTGCTTCACCTTGTTCCTTAGACTCAAGGAACAGTAGAAGCCAAGTCATTCAATAATAAATTTCTTTCAATAGCTCTCAGAAAGGACTCACAAAGACTTTTTTTCTTCTACAACATTTTCCATGGGTAGAGAGTCAATGTGCCAATATAGAAAAAAGTCTGACTTATAAATCAGAAGACCTGGCTTAGAATTCTTCTTCTACTACATTACAGTCTTTCAGAGCCCGATGTCTCCCTCCCTTCACACTTTTCCAACATTCCTTCTCCCAAATGTTCCATGATCCAACAATACTGGCTTCCTTGTCATTCCTTTCATGCAGCACTCCATCTCCTGACTAAACAGTTTTTGACTGGCTGTCCATATTTATTGTGCTTTCCCTCCTGATCTCTGCTACCTAGCTTCCCTGGCTTCCTTCAGGTCTGAACTCAAATCTTACCTCTTCTTGCCTTCTGCAGAAAGCTTTTCCCAGTCCCACCTTTGACTTCTTCTTCTTTAGCACTACTGGAGTCTTTCCTGTGAGATTATCTTCCATTTCCATTCTATATATCTCTTGAATATATCTGCTCCCCTCTTTTGTGTTACCTCTCCAATTAGAACGAATTACTTAAAAGCAAGAGCCTTCTCCCCAACCAACCTACCTTTCCCCACCCCCCCTCCCACTTTCTTTGTATCTCCAGTGTTTGGCACATAGTAAATCCTTAATAAATACTTAGTAAATGACTGTTAAATGGGGATAATAATTGCACCTACTTCAGAGGGTTGTTGTGAGGATCAAATGAAATTTTATGTACTAATCACTTTGTAAACTTTAAGATACTTTATCAACCTAGGTATTGTTATTATTTTTAAAAGAGAGGGAGAAATGTTACCCTTTTAAAATGTGTTGCCTTCATGAGGAATAGTTTTCATTGCTTCTTAAAGTTTGAAATTATCTGTGGAAATTTGCTACTTTGCATAACTTCTTATTCCATTGCTCATGAAATGACTCTTCTCCCCTCCCTTTTCTCTACATCAAGTCAATGTGGATGTGGATGTGTCCATTCTTCGTTGTCAAAGAAGACCATGCCACCAGAGAAATAATGACATGACTTGCACTTGACTTTGCTTTGAGTGAGGGAGGGAGGGCTGTGCAGGTCACCACTTGCAGCCTCACTTCTCCAGAGCCATCTGAATCCAATGACCAGATATTCATCAGGATGACTGGAGATGACCCAGGATGAGGCAATTGGGGTTAAGTGACTTGCCCAAGGTCACACACAGCTAGTGAGTGTCAAGTGTCTGAGGTGAGATTTGAACTCAGGTCCTCCTGCTCTATCTGCTATGTTGGATTGGTTGCCATAGCAACTTGAATATCTTCAATATTAGAGTACATATTTGTTGCTTCTCAAGGAGAAAGGATGACAAGATTTAGAACTGGAAAAGATTTTTTAGGACCTAGTCTAATGGATGAGAAAACTGAGGTCCAGAGATGCTTAGGTAACTAACCAAGGTCACATATAGTAAAAAAAAAAAATAGCACAGTAATTGAATTCAGGTCCTGTGACTTAAAATTCAGTCCTCTTCCTCATTCATCATTCCAGTATAAATTATTCTCCATGTCATTGAGAAGATGTCCCCATAATCTGTGAGTGAGATGAATATTTGTTGAATATCTTCTGTGATATTCTGTGACCCAGTGAGGGCTGGGCGAAGTTTGCATTGAAAACATGTTTCTATTGCCATAGCAGGCAGCCAGGTGGTGCTTGGAATCAAGAAGACTCCTCTTTATGAGTTCAAATTCAGCCTCAGATACTTACTAGCTGGGTGACCCTGGTCAAGTTGCTTAGCCCTGTTTGCCCCGGTTCCTCATCTGTAAAATGATCTGGAGAAGGAAATGGCAAGCCACTCCATGGGGTCATGAAGAATCAGACATGATAGAAATGATTCATAGCAGGCCAAGAAAAGGAGGGAAGAAGACAGCAGGACAAAAGTCGTGCTGATAACATTAGCCAAAACTTAGTTTTCAAAACATTCTCTTCACATCTAGCTTGCAACAGCAGAAACATAACCCACCTGGAGGCAAAAGACCCTCAGGACAGTCTGGGATGGTGGCAGTCATAGGGAAAACATGACAAGAGTGTTTAGCTTAGTGCCTGGAAGATAGTAGGTGCTTAAGAACTGTTTATTGCTATTATTAGTACTATTAACCACCAAGAGGCATGGCTCAATATACTAAGCAGGACTTGCTATCATGTCACCTAGTAATTGCTAGGTTGAGCGTCAAAAGACTTGGGTTATTGACACTAACTAGCTCTGCTCCTTAACCTCTCTGAATCTCAGTAAAATGGAGATATTGGGATAGAAGATCTCAAAGGTCCCTCTGAACTCTACTATTCTTTTAATTAATTAATATCCTTTATATTCTATGACTCTTTGATTTAATAAAAGATGTGTGTCAAAAGACTTGAGTTCTTGACGCTAACTAGCTGTGTGGCCACGGCCATGCTCCTTAGCCTCTCCAAGTCTCAGTAAAATGATGTTGGAATAGAAGATCTCAAAGGTCTCCCTGAACTGTACTATTCTATTAATTAATTAATATTCTTTAAATTCTATGACTCTTTGATTTAATAAAAGATGTGGGAAAAATTTGGGTAAGCATGATGTGGTGGCCAGGATGCTGATTTTTGTCAGAAGACCTAAGTTCAATTCCTGATTCTGAAACTTACTAGTGGTATGATCCTGAGAAAGTCAATTAACCTTTCTGAGCCTTAGGTTCCTCATAGGAAAAACGGGCATCACAATAATTGCCCTTACTTCCTTTAAAGGTTGTTATGAGAGAAACACTTTGTAAACTTAAATGCACTATAGAAACATAAATTACTTTTTTTTATGGAATAAAATACAGGTTCTCATGGGAAGATTCTGGTTCATGGTAGCTTTCTCTATCATTCAAGTCAAAGTGAGGTATCCTCAGGTCAATATAACCCAGATTGAAAAGATAATTTCCTCCCTTTACACTGGCATATCATTCCAAGAGGTGAACTCCCTACTGAAACACTGACCTCATCTGGAAGAATGAATCTGGAGAGTGAAAACATGACCCTGCTGATTCCTTAATTCAGCTGCTAACACACTCCCACTTGACAGTTGTTGATTCTGTCCAGTTTGCAGTAATAAACTCCTCTATTGTCAACTGGAAATTGCAGGAGGGGAAAGAAGCAGAATGGAAGTTCCAGCTCTCCTGCCTACCTATTCAACAGCACAGTATGCTGTCCTTCTGTTCTCAAAGGAGAGAATCAAGTCAAGAAAAAAGCCAAATATAATTGCACTGCCTGGGAGCATGCACGTATGTAACCCCAATTAGGTGCAACATATCAGAGATACAACAGGAGTAGTTGCAAGTAGAAAAGTAATTTCCTTCATGACTTTGTTAAGAGATTTCCTAAAGCAATAAGTTGAAGTTGTAAATTCTGCTTAATCTTTTGGCCTAACTTTCATAGCAATAGAAGTCCCTGCATCAGATCGCTGCCAACTTCAATCCCAAGTCAATTTAGTATCAACCACAGAGCCAGAGGGAAATTCAGAAGAGGATCTGAAAATAAAACAAATCTAGAGGGTGCAAACTCAAATGAAGGAAAAGAGAGAGAGAAGATGAGTGAGAACCCAGTACCCTCAAGTGAAATATAGATATTTGTGGTGGTTATTCTAAAATAGAAATTATTATTCAGAAATATAAGTATTGTTATTCTAAAACATGAATATGTTGTGTCATTGTTATAAAATATTAACATTTTATTATTCTACAATATGAATGTCTGTTATTATTATCATGATTCCTTCTTTTCCTCTTCTGAGCAGCCAGTAACCACATTCATTTGCAAAAAGAAGGTGTCAAGGGATAGAATGTCCTAGATTTTACTGTTCAGTTTTGACCTGGATTCATCTGAATCAATTTGTGGAGTAAAACAAATCCTAGACTGGAACTGTAGGAAGTCACAAGGGAAACAGCCCAATTCTGATCAGCAAGGGGAAGCTGGTTGCTAATGTAGAAATAACAGGTTCCCAAAGGCAAATGACCACTCTCTCCTAGAGTTTGTGGTAGAGGAGAAGACATGTGGCCAATCTGATCTGCACCCTAGATTTCAAGAAACCTGATTTCAAAGGACTCAGAGGAAGTATAAAATGGGATCCAACAACTTAAAAATCCAGAGAAGAAGGTGGCCTGGTAGAAAATCACTCAGAGTGAAGTCTTAAAGATAGAAATGACTAGAAGGAAGAGGAAAAGGAGGACCTGACTAAGCAGAACCACATGGTTGCACATAGAACTCATCACATGAAAAAGAAGATGGAAACTGGAAGTAAGTGCAGACAATTTTGGATAAATTAAGATAAGTATTTCTAGGAATAATTTAAGGAGCATCAAAGACCAGAATGAACCAAGACCAGTGCTAAATGCTGAGAACAATAAAATGGAGGAAGGGAAGCTAGCCATCTATGTTGGATGCATGAGGAGGATCAAGGAAGGGTGAAAACTTAGGGGACATGGGACAACACAGAGATCAAGCAGGATCTCAGAGCCCAAAGGCCCTCTTCTTCAACCCATACTTGAACTAGAAAAAAATAAGAGTCTATATTTATAGAATCCTTTATAGCTTACATAGTATTTTACATAGATTTTCTTGGTCGATCCTTACCCTGGGATATGGGCATTATTATTAATCTCATTTTACATGTGAAAATACTGAGACACAGAAAAATTAAATGATTCACCCAGGATCATCTAGTTAGTAAGTATCTGAATAAGGGTTTCAAACCCAGAGCTCTATGCATTGTGACATCACACTGCTTCTCTCTATATGGCAGCTAGATGGCACAGTAGATAAAGCACTGGACCTGGGATCAGGAGACACCAGAGTACAAATCCAGCCTCAGATACCTTCTAGGTACATAATGATGGGCAAGTCACTTAACCTCTGTCAGTCTCAGTTGTCACATCTATAAAATGGGCGATAGCAATAGCACCTACCTCCCAGGGTTATTATGACTATAAAGAGGTATCTGTTAAAGAGGGTCATCTACAAAAGCCAGCGTTCCTTTTTCATACCTTAATCAAGGATGCCTTTGATAAATACATAGACTAATTCTTGTGATTTTTTTCCTAGGAGTTTGCTATCCTCCCCTCTTTCAGAAATCTTGAGAGTCAGTCCCTCAACTACCACAAAGTTGTGTGGCCCCAGTGTAAAATTCATTCATGTACATTTTCTCTTTCCAAATGCTCTTTTTTTTGTCCATTGTTGTTGAGTTGTTTCAGTTGCTCCTGACTCTTTGTGACCCCATTTGGGGTTTTCTTGGCAAAGATACTGGAGTGGTTTGTCACTTCCTTCTCCAGTTGATTTTACAGATGAGGAAACTGAGGCAAACATAGGTAAGTGACTTGCCCAGGGTCACATGGCTAGTAAGTGTCTAAGGCCAGATTCAAAATCATGAAGATGAATCTCTCTATCTACTGTGTTACCTAGTTGCCCCCATGGAACATAGTAGGTGTTTATTAAATGCTTGTTTCCTTCCTACTTCCTCGCTTTTTGCAACAGATGTAGGTATTTAATCTGCGGTACTCTTCATGGCACTCCTATTTGGAAAGGCTTATCATGAGCACTGATTGCAATGAAGGATGATCAAGTGTTTAATGAAATTATTATCACTGTTGCCTTCGAACATGTAAGACAACTCCCCTGTTTACTACTTCAAGGAGGCTGTGACCCACATTTTCATTAAACTGCACTTTCCTTTCATTCTCTAGTTTCATTTATAATGATGATATAAAGATTGATACCACTGGATTAAGGGCTCCCATTTAGGGTACTGTCAGTTACATTAAGGTTTATAGACAGTCTAAAAAATTCTGTGACTGTCCCTACATTGTCTTTTCTTTATTTTACCGGTCAGTTTAACTAAAAAATTCATCACTTAGTACTCAGTCCACTAGCATAGCACCACACTGTGCTCAGCCAAGATGATTGTCAGGAAGCAAATCCAATCTGCCATCAGGACTGGACTCAAAGCCTTTCTGTCTTGATAGAAACCGTCAGAATTTAAACCCAACTGATGAAACTTATGCAGAAGAAAGCCCTCGACAAACAAAGGTGTCTGCAGCTAGCTTTCAATGTAGGGCTTCCTAATCTCAATCCCAGCATTCTTTCCACTGTACCATGGGGTGCCTCAAGTCTTATAGGTGGGTAAATCCTTGCTAAGGGAAACTGAGGCAGCTATTTTTCAACCTGATAGCAGCAATAATGAGGTCTGTTTTCTTTCTGGGATATATGTCCTAAAGAATATCCCAAGACTTGTCAGAACAGTTAACTATACCTATGTTTCACATGGTTATATGTGATACTCCAAGAAGGAATGTAGAAAGAATTGAAGAAGAAAAAGTAGTAGGCCTTGGAACAGAAATGGAAGACCATAGGTGCAGGGAGTGTTTTTTATCACTTCTGAACGTTGAAAGCAAGGGATACAGAATCACAGAATTTAAAAGTTCAAAGAGATCTCAAGAGCCATCTGAAAGGAATCCCCACCAACTCTCTCATCTCTGACAAATAGAAATCCAGTCTCTAACTGAAGACCACTAAGGAGAGGAATGGAACAACTGGGTGGTGCTATAGTGCACAGAGCACTGGGTCTGGAGTCAGGAAGACTCATCTTCATATGTTCAAATCTAGCCTCAGACACTCACCAGCTGTGTTTGATATGTGGCAGGCACTGTATTAACTACTGAGACAAAAAAAATTTTAAAAATTAATGCAACTCACACTTCATTGAGAAGTCTTGTGTCCAGAAAAAAGTAAGATAACATTCCCACTGCACTCTGCCCTGATCAGAGTCTCAGACTACATCTGGATTATTATCCTCAATTTAGGGTGCTAATGACATTGACAAGAAGCATCTAGAAGAAGACAACCAAGTTGGTAAGAAGACTGGAAATGACACCATATAAGAACTTTTTAAATTGAGTTTGTTTTAGCCTGGAAAAGAAAAGACTTCACTGGAGGCAAGAAGCATATGTTAGTGATAGTCAAGTCTTTGAATGGTAAGCATGTAAAAATGACTTATATTTTCACTGTGTGATTCCAGAGGGTACAACTAACAGGAGTAGGAGGAAGTTTAAGAAAAATAGATTTAAAGTCAAGGTAAGGACAAATTTCCTAGTCACTTGAGATAGTGAAAAATAAATAGGATGACTTAGGAAGTAGGTTCCTCTTCTCTTAAGGTCTTCCTCAACACACACTGATACCAAACTACCAAAGAATTATTTTATAGAGCTAGAAAAAAATAACAATAAAATTCATCTGGAAGAACAAAAGGTCAAAAACATCAAAGTTATCTATGGATAGAAAATGCTAAGGAAGGATGTCTTGCAGGTCCATATTTCAAATTATATTACAAAATAATCATCAAAATAATTTGATTCTGGCTAAGAAAGACAGGGTTGGATCAGATAAACAATACACAGTAGTAAATGACTATAATAATCAGTCTTTCACAAACCCAAAGATCCATGGTTTTAGGATAAAAACTCAGCATTTGACAAAAATTCCTGGGAAAAGTAGAAAGTAGTTTTGGAGAAGCTAGGCATAAACCAACATCTCACACAATATACCAAGATAAGGTCAAAATGGATAAATAATTAAGACATGAAGAGTGGTATTATAAGCAAATTAGGGGAGCAAGAAAAATGTACCTTTCAGATCTATGGATAAGGGAAGAGTTTATGACCAAGCAAGAGATAAAGAGGATTACTGAAAGTACAATGGATAGTTTTGATTATATGAAATTAAAAAGCTTTTGTACAAATAAAACTAATGCAGTCAAAGTTAGAAAGGAAAAAAGGAAACTGGAAGGAAAAAATTACAGTGTTTCTTTGATAAAGGTCTCATTTCTCAAATATATTGGAAAATGACCCAAATTAATAAAAAAAAAAGTCAGTACCATTAAAAATGGTCAAAGGTTATGAACAGATAGTTTTCAGAAGAAATTGTCATATGAAAAAATATTCTAAATCACTACTGATTAGATAAATGCAAATTAAAACAATTCTGAGATACTATCTCTCAGATTGACCAAGATGACAGAAAAGGAAAATGACAAATGCTAGAAGGGATGTGGAAAAATTGAGACACTAAAGCACAGTTGGTGGAATTGTGGACTAGTTCAACCATTCTGGAAAACAATTTGGACATATACCCAAAGGGCTATAAAACTTTGCATACTCTTTGATCCAATAATACCATTACTGCATCTGTATCCCAAAAAATATAAAAGAAAAAGGGGAAAACCTATTTGTACAAAAAATATATTTTTAGCAGCTCCTTTTGTGGTGGCAAAGAATTGGAAATTGAGTGGATGCCCATTATATGGGGAATGACTGAGAAAGTTGTAGCATATAATGGTGCAATACTATTGTACTATAAGAAATGATGAGCAGGATGGTTTCAGAGAATCATAGAAAGTCTTAGATGAACTGATGAAAAATGAGGTGAGCAGAACCAGGAGAACGTTGTACAGAGTAACAGCAATGCTGTAAGGATGATCAATATGAAAGACTTAGCCACCCTGATCAAGACGACAAACCAAGAACAACTCCAAAGGATCCATGATGAAAAATGTTATTCACCTCCAGAGAGAAAACTGATGAACTCTGAATGCAGACTGACACATACTTTTTTCCTTTCTTTATTTTTATGGTTTTGTTTGTGGTTTCTTTTGCAACATGGCTAATATGGAAATATGTTTTGCATGACCTCACATGTATAATCAAAATCAAAGTACTTGCTTTCTCACGGAGGGGGAAGGCATGGGAGAGAGAGAGAAAATTTGTAACTCAAAACTTTTTTAACTATTGATAATTTTTTTTAATTTCATTGGGAAATGTTTAACGAAACAAATTAAAATTAAAATTTTTACATGTAATTGGAAAATATTTAGTGAAAAAATAATTGTTAGATTAAAATTAACATAAAATAATTAATAAGTTAAGGTTAAAAATTAAATTTCTAAAATAAAAAATTATTATTTTTAAAAGATCAAGATAATCTAGGGGGAAAAATACTAGCAACTAATCAATTAAGAAAGAGAAAGACTTCATATAGAAGGTGGCAGGTCTTAAGCAAACAGGAAGTGCTTTCCAGGTATGGGGGATGGCTAGCAAAAAGACACAGTGATGGGAGAGGTGAAAAATATACTTGAGCTAATTTGGCTAGATTATAGAATAAATGAAGGAAAATAATGTATAATGAAAATATATGTATAATATATATGTACATATGTCATATGTAATGTATTGTGTGTATATGTGTAGACTGACTGATACTTTATCAATAGCATTATTGAGAAGTTCTTATTTAGGCACTTATTAGACTAGGTAGAATTCTGAGATCATGTTCAACTCTAAAATTCTATTCTATTTGCATTTTCATGTGTAATCATCTTTTTTCATATACAACGTTATGAAAATGCTTGTTTTATTTATTAAATTATTTAAAATTATTAAAAAATAAAATTAATTAATTTTAAAGTATATTCTATCCACCCTCACTGTTGCAAAATGACCTTTCCTTTCCATTGACTCTGAATATATTCATCATACAAGTTATTCTAAATCTCCTCAAAGTTCCAACCCTACCAGTTTCTTCATTTCTAAACAAATGACCTCACCTCCTACTTTATTGAGAAAATTAAAGATTTCTTGTTGTGAAATCCTTCTTCTGATCCATACCTCAGAACCCTCTACACATTTACTTCATCCTCCTTTTCTCTGTTTTCTGAAGAAGAGATATCCTACAGGGATTTTTAGAATGGGGCATGTTAATTTTTTAAAAGATATTTTGGTAATTGTATTTCAATATAATTTATTTCCTTTACCATCCTATGTATTTTCTTTTATGTAGTTAGTAACAGTGTTCTTAGAAGGGGTTCTTCAGACTGCCAAGGGGTCCAAGATACAATAAAAGTTCAAAATCCCTGTCCTATTCCTAAATTCTACTTGTATCCTTTGATCCCATCCCTTCCTGTCTCATTACAGAGTTTGTCCATCAACCATTGTCTCTCTCCTCTTCAGTGTCGGCTTTTTCCTTGCTTCTTACAAATATGCTTGTCTCCCCAAGTCACTTGACCTTTCCATCTCCTTATCATCCCATATCTATATAATGAGAATTATGACTGCTGGGCAATGGTCGTATTTTTCAAATCTGCCCTGCATATTTCCATTGTGCTGGAACCAATGACCATAAGTAACTTCAGGCAGTCCTTGACTCAATGCTCATCCTTTCTGACCTGGCAGTAGCTTTCAATCCTGTCCACCATTCCCTCTGACCAGAGCTTCTTTCCTCCCTTGGCGTCCTTTATTCTTCTTTTGCTTGATTCTCCTCCCGTTAGCATCTTGTGTGATGGCTCCTGCTCAGTGTCTTTGGTGGGATCATTATCCATCCCCTGGAGATGCATGTACCCTAAGGCTTCGTTCTGGACACTTTTCTCTACATATCTCTCCCTTGGTGACCTCATTTGCTCCCATGGTCTCGTTATTATTCTGAAGAGCTACATCACTGTGTCTTATTATTATTATTATTCATAGTGGTAAACAGTTCCCCGTGAACAAAGGCTCCGTGCCTAAAGGAGTTTATGCTTAAAACAGACTGATTGTCACAAATGCTGTAATAATATAAATCAAGTTAACAAATGTGAATTTGAATCCTTCTCTGTGCATAGATTGGTACTGGGTCTGTGAGGGATACTGAAGAAGCATCTAACAATACTATTAATAATAACTGGCATTAATTTAGCATTTCATGATTCGCTTTATATACATTATCCAATTTGATCCTCACAACAACTTTGTGAGCTAGGTACTTTATTACTATCCCTGTTTTACAGATGGGGAAACTGAGGCTAAAAGAGGTTAAATGACTTACCTATGGTCAAACATTCAGTAAGTATCAGAAAGGCATAGGACTTATATCCAAGTCTTCCTAAATTCAATTCCAGGCTCTTTTTACTACTAATTGTTATCTGTTATTCAAGGGATTATAACAATGTGGCAGAGAAAAAATACATGGATGAAACAAGTGGAAAGCAATACAGTAGAACAATCAAATTGTTGCAGATAATGAATAGGTAAATATCAGCCTGGTCTTCAGTTTTCCAAAGAGGGCTTCCTGGAAGAAGTGATACTTGAGATGGGTCAAACAGGATTTGTTCTGTGAAGTTTGGATTCAGTCTAAGTGCCATACCTGAGGACCTAAAGGGCCACAAGTGGCCTCGAGGCTGCAGGTTCCCCATCCATGGATCAGATTGAACAGGATTTTGATAGGCAGAGGAGGAGTAAATATTGGGACCAAATAACAAATGCTCATAGCCAAAGAGAGAATGAAGTGCTCAGGGCACACTGTAGACAGCAGAAATGTGTGTGTGTCCTGGCCAATAGTTGAAATAAAGTGATATAATTGCTCTGTCCCTTCCCTTTTCCTTTGCCACCTGCCCCTCCCTCTCATTCTCTTTTCTCTCTTTAGTCTGTAACAGGATTGCTCCAAGGGTGTGTTGATTAATATTAAATGTGTACAAGTCATACTTATTAATTTAATCTGCCTTATTAACATTTTCTTCATCACTTTCTTAAGTCTAGACAACCAACAAAACAATAAATCAGGCCCTGATTTGTAGTGTTTGCTTATTTCACAGGTGAAAATGCTTACATGAAAAGTTAATAATGAGCTTTCATGAAGGAGGATGAGCTAGCTCCAGTAAATCCCTTTTTGCTCTCCCAGATCAGAATTTATGCCATATAACTTACCTTCTTGTTCACATGAATTTCCCATAGACTAGTTAGATCCCTGAGTTCACCATAACCTCAAGCATGAAAATGAAGGTTGTAATGAAACTTGGAACATTCAGACTCTACTGATCATGATAAATAGGGATGGTACTGAGATGCATATATAATATATATAATTTCTTTTCTTTGTCTAATCTATTTCCCTTGTTAGAATATAAGCTTTTTGAGAGAAAGTTTCACATAGTAGATAATGTGGGATTATAATTATCCAATCCTCAAGAAAAACCACTGAGGTAGAGCCCTGAGCCCATGGCACTTTATTAAAGGGTCCTTGGACCCCTCTAATGAAATGGACTTCAGCTCTTTCTCACAATCTGAGATGTCCCCTTCCTCTGGGGCCTTGTTTTTATAAGGTTTGATCCCTGAAAACTCTAGAGGGGATGCACAAAATGCAAATCTTGTTGGTTGATAGACCCTGTTTCTAGAGTCAAAAAAAAATGATGTATCGGTCAAAAAAAGGATATCATCGGGAAGAGTCTCGGGTTGGGTGAAGCATGGGGTATCTCCTCTGACTGGTGGAGAGCCTCTAGTTAGCTTCATATGACTTAGCAAGTGAATTTATAATCTGCTCTTCAAAGCTCAGGGCCTAATATACAGAACTTACAATCACTGCTTCTATGGAATCATATCAGACTGATTGATACTGATTGGAATATGGTAGGGGTCTAAATGGATCATTTCTCAGAACAAAATGAAGAGCCATTCGACCTGAAAGAGATGGAATGGAGCTAGTTAATGGTGACAGAGCTTATTTCAACATCTCCTATTTGGACATCAGTGAATACTGAAAAATAAGAATATTACCTGGAATCCAATGGGCAAAAACACAATGAGACATAGAGGAAAAGAATGAGAAATACCAAAGGGGAACTAAGAAGACAGAAGCCCCCAAAGTGTTAACTAAGAATCACGAGTACTTGGAACCCCAGGTTTGGTGCATGCTTGCTGACTTACTAATGGAGAACAGCAGGTATACCTTGCTCTTGGGAATGGATTTTTGCAAAACGCTGCCCCATGGTCCCTTGGAAATAGAAGGAGAAGACTGTAATTGCCAAGGAAGCAGATTAAAATAATCCTAAGAGATGGAGCTAGGGTCAGCAGATTAAAATAATCCTAAGAGATGGAGCTGGGGTCAGTAGGATGGCCAGCCTAGCTCTAAGCACAGAGGGATAGAGTGGAGAGGAGAGGGTGATTTGTGAGCCACCTAGTAGGAGCAGTCCCAGGGCTTCTGAAGCTTTTCCCACTCAGGACCCCTTTTCAGATTAGGCAGCACTCATTGGCATTGCGTAGCCTGAGGGCATATGCAGTACAAAGTGCACATGCTTTGTGTTCAGAACCAAAGCTACAGTGAAGTTGTACAATGCAACACAGGCAAGCAGTGCCAGAATCACCTTGGATTCATTATGCATTTGATTTCTAATTAATGTTTAATTTAATTTAATTAATTTTTGGCCATTCCATGTTCACGTTTTACTGTTGTCAAATTTTTCTTGACCCCATATGGGGTTGTGATGCACAGTTTAAGAAGCACTGAGTTAAACTAAGGGAGATGGTACTGAGGAAGATTCTCAAGCCTGCAGCCATTTAAAAGTTGTTGGCAGCTTCCAAAGCTTCTTTTTTGAACAGCCTACTTATACTTCTGAACTGTAACGGAATGGATAAAAGAAGACTTGGCAAGAATCCATGAAAATAATCAATGACTATACATTCCCAATGATTAAACATTTACTATGTACATAACACCTCCATAAGATACTAAGGATATAAAGATTAGATAAGACTTGGTTCCTACCCTCAAGAAACTCACAGTCAAACAGACCAGGAGGAAAGACATTTGGAACATGAAGCAACTGTGTTCTTTGTTATTATTGTTGGTTGTTGTTCAGTCATTTCCAACTCTTCATGACCCCATTTGAGGTTTACTTGGCAAAGATTCTGGAGTGGTTTCTTATTTTCTTCTCTAGCTCATTTTACAGATGAGGAAACTGAGGCAATCAGGATTAAGTGACTTGCCCAGGGTCACAGGGCTGGGAAGTATCTGAGGCCAGATTTGAACTCAAGAAGATGAGTCAGTCTGACCTCAAGCCTAGCATTCTGTGCACTGTACCAACTAGCTGCCCCAGCTGTGTTCTTTATTTCTTTTTAATTTCTATTTCTTTCTAATCTATTCTTGACTTTATTTTTGTTATCAAAAAGTTGAAATTTTAAAAAAACGTAAACGAGCTCTGGAAAACAATCAGCATTTTATTTAATTAAAATACTATACATATTGTTTACATTTTCATGGAAAATAATGAGTTTAAAACACCCAAACAGTGTTCACTTTCAAAAACATTATGTGCCCTTCCCAGACACCAACTAGCTCCTTCCTTGTTGCTAAGTGGACATTTATCATTTGTCCCACAGAGTTGAGACATCCTGAAAACTGGCCTGAAAGGACCTCCAGAATGCACCTTTTCCTTGTACTGTTGAATCAGGATTTGCTCAGCTACCACCAGCTTTGACTTAAGTGAGAAGCCAGATAAAGTGTCAGGATCCAACATTCAGTTTCCTGGGTCCTATCATGCCAATGGAACTTTACCTTTCTGTTGGAATCCAGAGAGTGACTACTATTTGATTTGGATCCAGAGTTAATTGGGAAACGACCTTCTTCCCTTCCTGGCTCATTAGTGTCCTGAGCCAGGGTCCACCAGCCTTCTCAGTCAGTCAGAGGGAGGCAAGACGTTGTCACATAGTGTTTGAATGTAATTGATCAGCAGAAACTCTAGCCCTGCCTTGTCTGGCACATAATGCTATCAGACTTTATAAAGGATACATATTGGTACAATACAACTGATACAACTGAGGAAATCACTGGCTTAAACAGTCATTTGACTGCATTTAAAAAAAAACTTCCTGTAACAAAACATTTGTAAAGAAAAAACAATAACATAATAATCTTGAAAAAATAATTTTTTTCAGACATACTTAACACATTTAAAATACAAGGTTGAACAGGAGTCCTCACTTTCCCTCCTTAATACATTACCCTAACCAAGGTCCGCCATTCTATATCATAAAATATTCTTGTTTTGCTCCTGGATGGATCCATTTTGTTCACATTTCCTTGAGATGTCAGAAACATTCCCTTCCCTGACATATCCTGCTCTTTGGATTTTCATTCTCCAAATACCTAACTAGGGCTCTACACTCAACTGTATTTTAATTAGAGGTTTGTTTGTTTTTTCATCCTCCCACATCAAGCCCACCCTCTACCCTCCCTCCTTCAAAAAAAAGTTTTTAAAGCAGGTTACAATGAAAGTGAAGATCTCAGTGTCTTGTGATTGGAAAACTATCCCTCTTTGCACCACTCCATTTTCTCAGTTGATGGGAATAAAGTAGGGCTGAAATTGCTTCTCATGTTCAGGTTCTGTTGGAGGCATTTTCACATAGACTCCTGTAGTGAGAAGACTCCTTTTCTTTAGCTGAGAGAGAGAGAGAGAGAGAGAGAGAGAGAGAGAGAGAGAGAGAGAGAGAGAGAGAGAGAGAGAGAGAGAGAGGATGAGTTTCCATTGTACAAGACAGAACATTTTTGGCATGGTTAGGAAACATGGTGGACAGGTTAGAGAACAAGGATCTCTTCTTGATTATATTAATGGGACTGTTGGATAAAGAACCCTCTACCATCTCTGTAAAATGGGAACTATCTTACCTATCTATAAGATAGAAGGGTAGAGTGTGTGATAAGAAACTTTTAAAAAGTCAGAATAAAAGAGGCACTAAATCCTTCTGTCTCTCCTCTTGGTTTGATGACTATTGGTTGATTTGTATCTGCAACAGTGCTTAATGGGTCAGGAGCTATTGAATTAGAAAAGCAATCAAGTATTGTTAGCCAGTTCTCAGAATTAATTCTTGCCCTCCTCTAGGTTATTTTTCTCTTTTCCTGTGTCAATCCTTCATTTGTCACCTTTTTTTTTAAGTTCATTTCATTGTCCTTTGTGATAACAGTATGTGACAAGAAAGGTAAGCAAAACTCACTAATAAATCTATCAACAAGGATTTATTAGGCATTTACATGTGGTAGGCATTGTATTAAGTGCTGGGGCTACAAAGAAAGAGGGAAAATAGCTGATGCCCTTAAGAGTTTACATTGTAAAGGGGGTGACAACATATACATGAATTAGTATTTATCGGAAAAATATGGAGTAATTGAAAATTAGTCTTAGACTGGATAGTAATAGCAGTTGAGGCGGTGGGGGTGTTAAGGAAAAGTCTTCTAAAGGACATGATGTGAGCTGAGTCTTAAAGAAAGTCAATACATCGTTGTCAAAAATTGAGGTCAGGTGGACTTTGGAACAGAGTGGCTATTCTTAACCTTTTTGTGTGTCGTGGACTCCTTTAGTTGTCTGATGAAGTTTATAAACCCCTTTAGAGAATAATGGTGTTTTAAAAAAAATATTGAATAAAATAAATTTCAGCTGTAGACCTCTACCCCCGAAAACAATCTTTCTATAGAGCTTTATAGATCCCAAGTAAAAAACCTTTGGAATAGATTATTCCTAATTGGGTAGTATTACAAATAGGTGAGAGACCTCACAAACCTACAGGATGGTCACAAAGACCTATTTTTAAGGGGGAAAGGATGCCTGCTACCTACATCAATCCAACCTCTGTTACCAACTATAGTAAGTTTTTGAATGAGAAAAGAGGGTTGGATTACAGAAAATCGGGGTGCATGTGGTTCATAGGGGGAATGCACAGTTGAGCCTTTGCAGATTGGTGGAGGACAGGGGGCTGGCGCAAGCAAAAAAGTGGAGAGATGGTCACCTGCCACAATACTTTAGCAGTTCAGTTGTATAGTGGAGAGAGTCCTGGGCCCAGGCAGAAACACCTGAGTTCAAATCTAACCTCAGACCATATTAACTGTACGACTGTGGACAAGTCACTTAATCTGTTTCCTCAGCTTCAAAACATAATAATAACATCACCTTCCAAGGTTGTTGTGAGGATCAACAGATAACAGAATTGCCAATTATTTAGCATAATGCCTGGCACAGAGAAGGGATTTAATAAATGCTTTTTCCCTTCTTCCTTTCGTCCCTTCCCCAGCTCCCAACTTTGCCTAAAGCCAGCCCAATATTCAGGGACTAGTCGCCAGAGTTCATTTTAAATGAAGGTGAGAAGTGAAGCAGGCAGGTGGCCTTCCTCGAGCTGCTAGTCAAAGTGAAACCCTTCAGAAGCACACAAACACTGCCGTGTTGAACACACTGATCTAAAATGAGTCATCCCTGAACCCTCCAGTAGCTGCTTCTCGCGGTTCTTTTCAGTGCTCTATCGTTGTCTTTCCCCCTTCCTCTTTGACTCCTAAGGCCTCAAAGACCTTCCATGCAATGCTGAGTGACACTTCAAGCCTTTGGGCTGGTGGAGATCTGCCAGTAGGAGAAACCCAGGGTAGAAAGGGACCAAGGTAATACTCACCATTTTATTCAAGGAGACAGCTGTAATGAGGAAGCTGTAAAAAAATAATGCGGAGCTCACTATAGCTAGGATCCAGAGCATAACTTCAAAGTCTGGGCAAGGTTCAGGATCTGAAACAGAGAAGGGGAAATGCAATCTCCATATGGCTGACATGGTGGAAAGATCACTGGACTAGAAGTCACGAGGCCTGGGTTCTAGTCTCTACCCCACCATTCATTAGCTATGGGACTCAAGGCAAATTGCGTCACTTTTCACCTGTAGAATGAGAGGATCAGACAAGAAGACCTCTAAGTTCCCTTCCAGCCCCAAGAAGAAAATTATTATGACTTAAGAAACTTCTTTTTATATGGACTGAGGTCTTCGTATACCTACCAATCTAGCTATTTTGTGGGTGGCCTCCAAGGATACTAGTCTAGGAAAAGAAAGTTTTGGCAGGGCCCTATCTCTTTCTATTTCGGAAGGACTGGCTAGCTTGAACAGAAAGAAAGAAAGTAGGACTTTGTAAATTGTGTTTCCATTATTGGATAATCTATAGAGAATCTGGAAGCTTGACATAATACCAAGGATGTCATATCCAAAACATAAGGCTTACCACTACCCAAGGTGCCTTGGTTAGAGCTCTTTAGCCTCAGTTATATTTGGAGTCATTATCCTAACTTTTGGATCTATTGGTAACATGATCCATTGGCCTTTGCAAGAGGACAAATAAGACACCCAAATAACCTTCCAAACTCAACAATGAATGAATAGCCTAATGCACAGGAACAAAATTATTTTTGTTGTTTCTAGATATTATGCAAAATAAAGTAGTTCTATATCATGTTTATCATTTTATTGCTATTGTGATCTTTATTACACAGGTAAAATCACTTTGCTCACCAATGGCATATATCTGTGTTCCATTGCCCAAACCCATGTAGTAGGGGGGAGGATACATGAGCTCCACTTTGCAGATGTACAGTCCACTGTCTGAGGCCTTCAGTCCTGTGAGAGTGAGCATCAATTTATTCCCACTGGCATTTCCCGTGCACTCAAGCATGTCATCCATGAACACTGGTTGATTCTGTACCAGGTATGTTGAGGCACAGACTTCAACCATTTGGTTGTCCATCTGTCGAAGAAGGCCCACTCGGATCTCTGTGGTTTTGTTTGTCAACTCAAAGTTACACACAAAGCTTGCAATCCCTCTGCCGCTGGCCACGACCACTGCTGGTTGAGTCACATGTACCCCTAGCATTAAAGAAATTAAAAAATATATTTCATGACTTAGCAACTAGTCAGGGAAGAGTCTATGCAAAATTGTGAAGCTGATTTTCAGACCTTCTGTCCCAGTCTAGATATTCCACCCCACTAGCCTAGCCTAGCCTATCTCTGTTCCTCCAGGACCTTACTGTCCACTGCTTCTTACCAAAGTGCTAAATTGTTAGTTGTTAATAAGTATTTGCATAGTAGCTGAATTATTGGAGACAAACTGTGGGATTAAGAAGATGCAGATTTGAGTCCTAGTCCCAGCACCATGACTAGGACATTTTTTTCACCTGGAACAAAAAGAAATGAGCAAGAGAGGAAAGATGTTATCAGAGAAAACCATCACCCAAGGAGACGCAGCTGTTTCGTTCTCACTCCTTTTGTGGGGACTTGGTGAACAGGTTGCCATGTAAATGGATCTCTTGGAGGTAATGACCCTGGGAAGTCTTTACTTCATAGCATGCATTGTACACAGACACAATACTCCATCTCCATTAAATTCAAGGATTTTTATGCTTTTGTTGTCCTACATGTCTGGAATGTCCTCCTTTCTCATCTCTACCTCTTAGAATCCATGGTTTCCTTCAAAACTCAGCTCAAAAGCCATCTTTGCATTGCCATCTTTCCTGTTTACTACTATTCACCAGTGCCTCTTCCCTCAAAATTTTATATATGTTGCATATACTATCTGTGTCATATGTATATACATATATACACATATGCACTTATATGTTTATATGTTCAATCTCCTGATGGAATACTAACTCCTTAAGGACAGGGACTCCACTCTTTTTGTCTTTGTATCCCCCAGCGCCTAGCAGTTCCTTCATAAGAGCTTATTTACTAGTTGACTGACTGACTGATTGATGGCAAATTAGTCAAGCAGAAGAGTACAAGGTAAGGTATGAGAACAAGAGTCATTATGGAAAGGTAAAGTGTCCTCGTAGGGGGAAAGTTCACTGACCGCCCATGTCAGCACCTTGAGACATAACCACATTTATTTATGCTAGTAACTACCCTCTCTAGCTGTAACACAAACAACTGTGACTGTGCACAGATCATTTCATTTCATATGGGCTTAGTTTAAGTACAAAATGGAAAGAACCATTATTGTGTCTCCTACTTCACAGAGTTGTGAACAAAAAGCGTTATAAACTTTAAGTGCTAAATAGAAGCAAATTATTTCAGACCTTATTTCCATTTTACTTAAACTCTTAGGACCTATAATTCCTCCAAGGAATCAAAGAATAAATCTCCCTTACTAGAATTTCAGGCACTTTAATGTTTGGGGATAAGTGACTTGAATTACTCAGATCCACCAAATATGCACCAACACGCCTGACCCCATGATTGAATTCAATTCATTAAACATTTAATGTGGACTACTGTATACAAATTACTGAGCTTGGCCTTCAAGGGCTACAAAGACAAGAGGAAAAGATCCCTACCCTTAAAGATTTTACATGTGAATAAAGGATATAGAACATGTACCTGAATGTTAAATAGGATTCAAGTGCAAAGAGAGAGAAAATTGCAAAGTGCTACTGAAGCAGAGAGAACAGTGTTTATGTCTGCCTAATGGGGTTTGTAGAATCAGGATTCCAGGTCTAATAGATCCTAAATCTATTCTGACGTTGTGCTTCTAAAAGTCTGGCGTTGTTACAAAGAACAATGGGTAGCTACCGATTTCTCTCCTGAAGGACCATGGGAATAGATTTTCCAATGGGAAGCCTTGCTTGCTTTAGAACAATGAAAGTACCTGTACTATATATTATGATCAATAATTCATTAATATTTTACCTCTTCCTCAGATCATCCCAAACAATCTGACCTCTCACAGTTGTTGTCTCAGTGTAACATTATCTTGTCTATTTTATATATTCCCATTAATCTTGTCTAAGACTTTTATTTTTCCCTTCAATGGGTACAAAACTGTTGACACAAAGAATTGGAAATTGAGAGTATACTCATCAACTGGGGAATGGCTTAACAAGTTGTGGGAGTTGTGGTGTATGGTTGTGATGTAATACTATTACATAAGAAATGACAGACAGAATTATTTCAGGAAAAACCTGGGAAGACTAATACGAACCGATGCAAAGTAAAGTGAGTAGAATCAGGAGAATATAGCACATACTAACAGCAATATTGTAAGAATGATCAACTTTGAAAGACTCCGCTACCTTAGTCAAGACAATGATCCAAGAAAATTCAAAAAACCCTTGATGAAAAATACTGACCACTTCCAGCAAGAGAACTGATGAACTCTTGAAGTAGATTAAAGCATGCATCTTTTTTACTTTATTTTTGTCTTATTTTATTTGTGCTTTCCTTTGCAACAAGGTTATTATGGAAATATTAAAATTTTTTATTTAGAAATATTGTTGCCTCATGCAGTTAGTGGAGAAACTTCTCCATGATATTCCTGTCTCTGCTGCATAGCTCCTTCCCTTATCGCCATAAGCCATAAAGCTATACCTTGCTTAAACTAGAAGTTGCTGCGTTTCAGACTAATTTTTTTGACAGGGGTAACAGAAGGCTTCACAGGAGTGGGTTGCTTTTTCAGCTGGAAGGTTGAGTATAATTTCAACAAGTAGAAATCAAAACTCTAGAAATACATGATATGACCTCTCTAAGGAATGGTAAATAGTCCAGATTTATAATGGTAAATAATGAGAGTTAACACCAGAAAAGATCAAAGCATTGAGAAGCTTGAAAGTTAGAAAAGGGAATGTTCATTTATTTACTCATTAGTTCAGCTTTTATTAAGCATTAATCTATTAGGCTTGTTGGAGATAAAACATTTAGATAAGATATACTCTGATATCAGAGATCTTTCAAACTAGTAATGAGTGATAAAACACAGATGATTTTAATATATATTGTATGATAGATTCATTGGAGAGTTGCAAAGCAAAGGGGTATGTGTGATGAGACAAGAAAGGCCATCTTATACTTGGATAGAGGAAGTGAAGGGAATGGCAAAATCTGGAATGATCTTATGCAGGAAGTGGCGTTTAAGCATAATTTCAAATGAGGGGTAATTATACAACAGAAAAAAATGGAAAAAGAAAGACATTTGAGGCATAAGGTACACCATGAACAAAGGATTCAAGGTGGAAGGATACAAGATACGACACAGGAATAGATTGTAGACCAGTTTTGCTGCAGTATAGAGTACTTGGAGGCTCGAAAGGTAAGGGGGTACCACATTATTAAAGATCTTGAATACTAAGCAAAGAAATCTGAAATTTACTCAGTAGGCAATAGGGAATAATTTTTCTTTTGCAGTAAACAATAACGTGATTCAATCTATGCCAAAGGATTTTTTTCTGATTGGAAAGCCTGTCTAGAGAATATTATAATAATCCAAGATGGTGACAAATAAAAAAGGGCTTCTATTACTTAGAATTGGTGCAATGAGAATAGGATTACAAATATTGCTGAAGGAGACTGAAATACTCTATTCCAGTCTTTTCATTTTAAAGATGAAACTAAGGCCCAGACAGGTTAAGTGACCTATCTTTGATGACAAGAAGGAAGTGTTGGATGCAAGAAATATTACAGATATGGAACTGGAAGGATTTGTGATTCATTGGATGTGAGGGATTGAGACACTACAAAAATTTGACTCACATTAAGATAACCCTTTAAGGCTTATAAAGAACACTCCCTGGGTAATTTGTTGTTCAGTCATTTCTTGTGACCCTATTTTGAGGTTTTCTTGGCAAAGATTCGGGAGTGCTTTGCCATTTCCTTTTCCAGATGAAGAAAATGAGGCCAACAGAGTTAAGTGACTTGCCCAGGGTCATACAGCTAACAAGTGTCTGAGGCTGGATTTGAACTCAGGAAGATGAATCTTCTTAACTCCAGGTCCAGAACGCTATCCACTATGCCACCTTGCTGCCCATGGGAGAAGTTAATCATATTACAACCTTTACTTATTGAAAAGGAAGTTGAAGCTCAGAGAATGTAAAAGACTCATCCTATGATCACACTGCTATTATCTCCAATCTGATATTCAAATATTATACTTCCTCCTCAACTAAAGTTCTGATCTTTCCGGTATTTCACATTTTCTCTCACTACAGCTCTCTGATAATTCCCAAGTGACAAACATGAGAGAATTACTAAATATAGAGAAATCTTTGTGATGTCAATAGAGAGTTGGACCCGAAGTTAGAAAGACCTGGGTTCAAATCCTGCTTCTGACCCTTATCAATTATATAATACTGAGTGCTCTCATTGGGTCTCAATTTCCTCTTCTATAAAATAAAGGGATGAGATTCAATAAACCTCGAGGTCTCTCCCTGATCTAAAGCTTTAGATAGACAGACAGACACATATAGATAGATAGATAGACGATAGATAGATAGATAGATAGATAGATAGATAGATAGATAGATAGATAGATAGATAGATAGATAGATAGATGATAGATAAGAAGGAGAAATTTTTAATAATAAAAAAAATTTGAGTTTGAGGCAGAAATCATTGAGTTTGGGCAGAAATAGCTAGCAGTTGGTTGGAATCTTGAACTGGATTTCAGAAGAGAAGTTCGGGCTAGAGATGTTGGTTTGAGACTCATGGTATGTTAGCCAGGCTCTGCCGCAAACCTCCACCTACCCTCCAAGACATGATGACCATATGTCAGTAAGGTCCTCACATACAGTAAGAATAAATTTTTAAATTCTAGAGTTAAGTTCTAGTTAAAACTCAGTGGTAAGTAGAGGGAGGTGGTAAACAAGTTGTAAAACTGAAGGACTGATGTAGCATCTACCATCTGAGGATAAAAGCACTCATAAGGAAAAGGAACATTGTTCCTCTGACCCAGAGAGACCCTCACCTTGAGCTGAATGCTGTGATCAGAATCTGAGTTGAACCTCAATTTAGAAGAACAGAGAGAGACACCGGGAGCCAATCTGCTAAAGGTCACTGCTATTATGTGCCTCAGGTAACTTTGCTTTATATTGGACAAGTTCATCCTTACCAGCTAAGTAATCTTCCCTGTCCCCCTTTTGAAAATGTATACTCCTTTCTTGTGTTAGCTCGTTCATTTTCATGATCTCAAAACCTTAAGTTAGGATAGCTTCTTAAGTTTCCTAGTACAAATCATCTTCATGCAAATAGTTATGAATGCCATGGGAATGAATGAGATCACCAATATAGTGTAGGAAAAAAAAGAGAAATGGGTAATAGACCCTTAGAAAATACCCACATTAAAAGGTATGAAAGAAGAAAGGGAAGCAGCAAAAAAACAAAGGAGAGAGACTAGAGCGGAAGGATAACCAAGGAAATATACTACCTCCAGAGCCAAGAGAGAAAACCAGCCCAATAGAAAGAAATGGTCAACCATATACAAAGCAGCAAAAAGGTTGATTAGGATGTCAAGCAAGAGGCCACTGAATTTCGTTGTTAGGTAGTCCTGGTGGTCTTTGGGACAGTGGTTTCTGTAGAGTGGTAAGGATTAAAACAGGCTTCAGGAGGTTACAGAGACAGTAGGATAATAAATAAGTGAAATCAATGGGTATAGACAATTTTTTCCAAGAAGTTTAGGAATGAATGATGAAGTTCATCCAATTGGATGAACCAGAAGAGTCAAGGAAAAGTACATTTAGGATCAGGGAAGCTAAGGTTGGACTTTAATGTGTAGGCTACAAGGACACTGACTTTTTGAGATCATAGGAGCAACATGACCATGTCCACTTGACCCAGCAATAATAACTAAAGAGTGACTCTCCTCTCTACCCACTGCATTTGCCTCGGAGGGCTTCCTTATCACAGCAAGGAAAGCTTTTACATGAAGAAAGGCACAGGGTAAAGGGTGCCAGGTCATTTCCTCTGTATAATAAAGCAACCTTGCTGTCGAACTTTTGTGGGCTTCCCCAATTGCCTGAACTATGAACTAACCTATCACTACTGCTACCAACACCACCATTAATATTTTGCACAATGCAAATTCTTCCCTTGTGAGTCCCTCCATGCCTCAATTCTCCTTTTCCCCAGGTTATACCTAACAGAGAGGCAAGACTTACATTAAGAATGGATCATGCATTCTCTATTGTCTAAAAAATAAAAGGTGGCATTTTATGTCTCTTAGCCTGGGCTATGCCTGGGTATTCTTGAGCCTCTTGTCCACTCCATTTCTTAGCTTCCCAGCCACCAAGTCTCCCTTCTCCACCAGGGAGAGCTTCCCCCAGGAATAACATTTAATTTAATCATACCCAACCTCCAAGCCTCTGGAAAAGTCTACACTTTTTTGTATCCTATGGGTGGCAATCAGAATCTATGGCTCCTTTAGGAATCTTTGCCATCTCTAATATAGCTCAAAATCTCGGCTCATACCTCACAGACTCAAGAAATATATAGTAATTTCTCCTATCAAATTAACAAATATTTGGAT
Source organism: Notamacropus eugenii (assembly GCF_028372415.1). Classification (NCBI taxonomy): domain Eukaryota; kingdom Metazoa; phylum Chordata; class Mammalia; order Diprotodontia; family Macropodidae; genus Notamacropus; species Notamacropus eugenii. The sequence goes on along the minus strand of NC_092877.1, from coordinate 300,235,439 downwards.
TGTCCATTCTGACAAACTACATGTCAAGTTTCTAAGAATAAATTTTATCATTCTATTATGTGCACTGCACTTGGTACAGAGTAGGTGCTTAATTAGAGTTTGTTGACTGGTTGCTCTTAGCTGAACTATCAAACATAATGAGCATTGAGTATGAGATTTCCTGGGAATACCCAACTTTTAAACACAGAAAATGACCTATCACATGCCACAGTGAACCCTCTTTTCATCTGTATGAAATAAGGGTCTTTTCTGAAATGAACAGCAAAAGTATCTGAACTCAAAGTGAAAATCAAATAGTAATGAAATACCTTCTACCAATGATCAAATGAGTCATTTTTGTTTGCTAACTTTAACTCAAGACTTGAAATTGATTTTTTGATTGTTACTTCATAAATCTCCTAACAAATATTTTTAATTTGATTAGAACACATAGTAACATTAGCTTGGGATGGAGAGTATCCCACAATTTAATAAAGTGTATATTTTGACCAGAAAATGTTTAATCCACCCCTCCTGGATCCCAGCATTGTCAAATAATCACCATCCTCATAAGTATTCAGAGCATTGTACTTAGCTATTTGCAGATAATGGAAATAACAGCAGATGGCTTAAAAAAAAAAAAAAAAAAGAGTATTGGCTCCAAATTAGAGGATCAGGATTTAAATACAACTTCCTGAGTAATATTGGATAAGTCATTTATACTCCATGGGCCTCAGTTCCTTATCTGTTAAATGCAGTTGGTTACATGACCACTAAGGTCTTTGCCTAGATCTAAAGCTATGATTCAATAAATAAAGGATATCCGTGTCTCACTAGAAAATCCTTATCTTTAAAAAAAAGAATAAAAGTACTAGAATTTTTAAAAATATATTCTTCCAACATGAGCATTGAAACATACGAAACTGTTTCAAGTTCCCACCCATTCTAGTCAGGAATTCTCTCTCCCAGATGAATAAACCCGCAAGCAATTATAGTACATATATGATGTATTCAAGACTGAGCTAGGCACTTGATACATAGAGTTCCATCTCTTTTCAGCTGCTTGGACTGGAACAGAAAATCTCTCAGAGCTGCCAAAGAAACACAGGATTTGTTTTTAGCTTCTGGCCCTATTGTGAGAACATGCCCTAGAATGGGCACAGTGGAGATCTGTATTCTATTAAGTCTTTTAAAGCACTCACCTTTGGAGATACTTGGGATAAAGAGCAGAGAGAGCATTGCCGTGCAGGGCCAGTTCTTGGGAGGGTGAACCTTTTCCATTTGTCTCCTGGATCCCAGGAGAACCATAACTTGATTGTTACCTGACTCGGAATGTCAGGAAGGAGAATGAAACTTGTCGGGATACCGAAGCTTTGAAATGTGTTTGAACCCACACAGAGTCTGGGAGTTTATATAGGTAGCTTTGATCCCATGTATGTACGATACATGTGCACACCCGGGAGGCACCTAAAAGGATAACTTTTTGTTTTGGTTTTACGAGAAAGGAAGTAGTGGGCTCGGTTGCTACGTAGACTCTAACCTCAAAGTCCTCAAAATAGAAGTGAACAAAACAAGCCAATCCATGGATGGAAAATGCACTCACTTTGAAACTGATGCTTTTTGTTCACTTTGAGGATCTAAAGAATAGGGGGAGGATTGGAGAATTTCCTGGAGTGCACCTAAATCCCAGATTCAATCCAAGCATACAAAAACCTCTCCTCCTACCTATGAAATCTCCTAAGAAGCAAAACTTCAGGCTAAACATCCCTTCAATATAACTGTATAATTAAAGGGAGGGAAGGAGAAATTATTGATATAAGTTCAGCAAGTTGTTTGCATTCCAATAGCATCTTCTTTCTAAGGGCTTCTTGATCCCTTACAAAGAAACATCAGTTTCTCCAGAGCAAATCTCAGTAAGCAAAGACTCCCTAATGTGCTGTTTCCATATTATGGATTGTCGCTGCGAAGGTTAACCAGAGAAGTAGTTGACTTACCTCTGCTAATGCCAAGATTCAGTGGTGAATCCAGATATTGTTAGATTCAGAAGTTAATCCAAATGTTCCTAAAATCTGTAGCTTAAGAAGGACAGAATAAAGCTGGGGAAGATCCTGGAAAAGATCATTGAAATGATCCAGGGGATAGTAGATCCACCACATAAAAAAAAGCCCTCCTTTGGGCTAAAAAGTGTTGAATTCTTCAGACTGAAAACAGATTCTAGGGGCCAAAAGAGGTAGTGGTTATAACTGAAATTCACACCACTATGAAAGACATTACTATATGAGTAGGATGACTATCGGGTTGCTTACCAAATCCTAGAATATAAGAACTAAAGACCACTGCTTAAACTTGCAAAGATATCATTTGGGGCCAAAAAAAAAGCATTAATATTCCTATTTGATGTTGTAGATTTATTAAGAAGAAATAGTATAGGCTGAAAACCACAAATAAGTTCAGAAAGGATTTGGGAATTAAAGAGTGATAGACCCATAACAGAGCAGTAAACAAGAAAGAAGGAAGGAAGAGAGGAAGGAAGCCAGAGGGAGGGAGAGAGAAAGAAATGAGAAAGGAAAAGAAAGAAAAAAGGGGAATTGTGGCAAAAGGAGGAGAAAAAAGGCAAGGAGAGTGTAGGATAGGAGAAGAGAGGGGAGCTTGGAATGTTTAGATTACATTTTTAGTCATGTGAATCCAAGTTCTCTGACTCTAAATCCAGCACTCCTACCATGCATGCACCATTCTGCTATGGAGGTCAACCAAGATCTTCAGAAATCATTATTACCACTATCAGAGAATGAAATGGATATATTATGGGCCTGACTTGGTCTAATAAGTCTCATCTTCTTCTATTATGTAGGCTATGTCCTATCAGTTCATATTATTTGACCATACAAATAATTAATTGGAAGACCTGGATCTGCTAAAGTAACTCCCAAGTTTCCCTTTGCTATTCTAGTTCACCACAACCAGATTGCTCCAATTTTCTGTGGATGCTATTAGGGTGTGTGTCTGTGTCTGTGTCTGTGTGTCTGTGTGTCTGTGTCTGTATGTCTGTGTGCATCATTGCCAAGTCAACTACCATAGGCTAATATATTTAGAGCTGGAATGGTCATCCAGTCCAATTCCTTCTTTTTTAGACAAGATATTAAGGTTCATAGAAGGTAAGTCATTTTCCCACCATCACAGAGGTAATAAGTAACAGAACTAGGATTTGAACCCATTTGACTCAATATTCAATAATCTTTCTACAGTACTAAGATGACTCTATCTGAATTTGTCACATTTTGTTATTAGACACTTCTATTGGTGAGTGGTCTCTTTCTATGTTCTTAAACAAACATGATCTACAAACTATTTGTTCACCACAAATGATGAACCCCTGTCAACCAAGAATATAATTATGGAGCAAATTCCTTTATCCCCAAAACAGTGCATGCAATATGGTTCATTTGTTTTCTTTTGTAATATTTATAATTAATCATTATAGTATATAATATTTTGTTTTCATCATGGCAAGATGAAAAGAAGAGATGGTATCCAAGCATAGGATAGCATAGGATCAGTATGTAATGACTAAAAAACTGAATTTTAAAAGAAGGATTTAAAATAAAAGTGCTAGAAGCATTAAATAGTCGAAATGTATTTTTTTCTTTAAATAGAGTCATTTCTTGATTGATATAGTGGAAAGAGCCCTGAATTACAAGTCAGGAAATCTGGAACTCTGCCACTAATTGTATTACTTTGAACCAAATACTTTACCTCTCTGCCTTAGTTTTCTCATCTGTAAAATGAGAAAGTTGGACTGAGTAAGGTTCTTTCCAGCTCTACATTCATGACTGAGAAGGTCCCTTCCCAGTTCTAAATGCTGTGCCACCATGATTGAAGAAAGAATAGGATGGCTCTACTTGATGACATCCAGAGTTAATACTAAACTTTTGTTTTAGTAAAAATCATCCAATTCTTTTTCTCAACAAACACTTTTTCAGAATTGCATTTATTTTGAATTTTTTCCCCTTTCATTTAATTTTCTTTCTACCTTTGACTAGTAAATGTTAAAGTGATTCAAAGACAAGGAGGCATAATAGGTCATTTGTCTCTAAATACTCAAGAATGAACTCTGGATTTCAGACTTTAGTCAACTGCCCTGGAGTTAGGAAGATTCATCTTCCTGAGTTCTAATTTGGCCTCATTTACTAGCTATGGGAACCTGAGCAAGTCACTTAATGCTGTTTGCCTCAGTTTCCTCATCTGTAAAATGAGCTGGAGAAAGAAATGACAAACCACTCCAATATCTTTGACAAGAAAACCCCAAATGGGGTTGCAGAGCATAGGACATGACTGAAAAGACTGAACAACAAAAAGTCTTCCTTAATCAAAATTGAGGCTGTATCCTAGAATGGAAGTTGAGTTCTGATACCAACCTACATATGAAATTTCTGGAGGACAAGTTCTTATTCAGTATGATGCAATGGAAAGTGCTGTGACCCTACCAATCCCAGCTTTACCTGGGTGATCTTTGCCAAGTCACTTAGTTATTTCTGTGCCTTAGTTTACTCATCTGTAAAATAAGGGCATTACATCAAAATGACCTCTAAGGTCCCTTCTAGCTTTATATTTGTTTCCTATACTTTTCTGTGCCTCCATTAATTTCTAAAAGTAGAACAAGAACTGTTAACCACTTGATTCAGTCAGGAAACTTATGGTGTTTTGCAATGAAAAGTGTATTCAGAACAGTAAATCTTCAGTCACTCAGGGGCCAAAAATTCACTTATCTAAGTGATTCATGCCATCATCTTCACATCTCCCCCTTTCCCTGCAACATCCTTTGCATATATGCAGGTGCCTTAATGATTCCATCAAAGAGAAGGTAAAGATGAGAGAGTTCAATTTTGCCCCTTGTCTGAAACTCTCAAAAAGGGAGGATGGGGGAAGTACACAAGGAAGGAAGCTGGAACAATTTGCTAAAATGATTTAGTATTCATGGGGACTTCATTCACTCATGCCCTCCTTGTCTCCTGCTGAGATGGATAAACCCAAATCAGCTGACTTCTTTCAGTTGCTACTGGACTTGTAAGGTTTTCGAGATTTGCCTACTTTGCAATGGTCCTGGAGTTCAAAAGCCACTAACCCACATCTCTTAGCTACATTGCTTTTTTTGTTGTTCTCAGAAATTGAAGTACTGTGGCTACAATGGGGGAGGAAGGCTGCTTCTGGACTAATTATCAAACTTCTCTTGCTTTGTAATGGTCATTCCACACTCCATGCTTAGTTCTACATTTTCAAGCTTTTGAACAATGCTCTTCCATTTTCTAAATGTCCTCTTCTCATTTTTTACATTAAAGGCATGCCAAAAAACCCAACTTGTATTGAAAGATTTGCCCTGGGTCTTGACTGTAGTATCTACTGCAAAACATCCTTTGCTTGATGGTTTCAGATGTAATGGGAAGAATGAAAGGTTTAATATTTGCATAGTGTCTAGTTTCAGGATATCCCATTACGTTTCACGTGTAATTATGCCTAATTAAGGTTACATATTCTGTGTTTTCATGCTAATTAGCTCATCACATAGCTGCCCCTTTTCAATGTTTGCTTCAAGAGGAAAAAAGAAATCATCCGAAAAACCAAGTGATTGCTGGAAGAAGAGCCTATCAGTCATCAAGCTTTGAAAAAGAGCTAAAAAGAAAATTAAATGACATGCAAAAGGGTTGGGGAAAAAGATGGATTCATTGCTTTTTTAAAACTAATATGAGACTGGTGTGAAAGAACTCAACAGAATGAACTTGCTGGATTGATGTTAGCCCCAAGGAGACTGTAATTCATGCCATAAGAGACCACATACATATGGAAGTTTCTGATCTATGATGAAAAAATTAAAAATCGAATTTCTCCTGAATTTCACATTTGCATTGTTCACTTGCTTCAGGTCAAATTGAATGTGTCATTGAAACAAATGGCTTCTTATGATCTTGGGTAAGTCATTCACCACTCTGGGCCTCAGTTTCCTAAACTTTAAAGTAAGAGATTGGAACTAGATGATGTCTGAGGTCCTGCTACCAATGTAGGAAACTCAGTCAAGTCATTTAACCTCTCTATGTGTCAGTTTCTTCCTTTGCAAAATGAGGAGAGGCAGCAAAAAAGAGTGCTGACTTCAGAGTCAAAGGACCAGTTCAAATCCTGCCTCTGATACTTTCTAACTGTGTGGCTCAAAGGACCTGAGTTCAAATCCTACCTATGATACTTCTTAGCTGTGTGACTTGGGGAAATAAGTTAACTTCTCTGGGCTTTATTTTCCTTATCTATAAAATAAAGAGATTTGACGAGATGGCCCTTCCAACTCTGAGTTATCTATGAGTCCATGATATTTTCAATTCTAATATTTTGGAACATTATGTTGGCTTGACTGGTGAAATCAGAGACTTATGCACAAAAAAAAATGAACCCCATAAAGACAATTTGGAGAACTCATTCCTAATTGGCTCACTCCTTCTTTGAGTCATCAGATTCTTCTTCAAATACATTTTCAATATTATAGACAATGGTATCACATGATATTTCTGAGTTTAGTGCCATTAGCTCCATTCTGTCAACAGTCTTTATTCCTTATGTGTAAGAGAAAAACGAGAGATAAGTGGATATAAATGGATATTCACTCAACTTGCTAGCTCTGGATGTAGCTAAACAAACTAACCTAGAGGATAGATGGTACCCATGGAGACTGGCTGACAGGGCCTTAAAACCTAGCAATAGGAGAGCTTTAAGGACGTGATTCCTTCATCATCGAAAATCCGCAAGTAGCAAGGAATAGTTGAATGCATTTAAACTATGGCCCAGATGTGTATCTGAGATCACACACTTAGTAGACACTAGCCATAGGTGACCCCAAGGCTCAATTCTGGGTCTTCTTTTCTGTTCACTCTATACTATCTCACTTGGTAATCTCATCATCTCCCATGCGTTTAATTATCATCTCTTTGAAGATTATTCTCAGATCTCTAGATCTAGCCCTATTCTCTCTCTGAACTACAGTTCTCAAATACCAATTGCTTTTTGGTCACTTCTAACTGAATGTCCCATAGGTATCTCAAACTCAACAAGTTCAAAATAGAACTCATTATCTTTTCCCAAAAAACTATCTATTCTTTGGAATTTTTCTACTACTATTTTAAAGCACCATCAACCTCTCAGTCACCTAGGCCTGCAACTCAGTATCATCTTCAATCCCTCAGTCTTACTCTACATATACAATCTATTGCCAAAACCAGTCATTTCTAGCTTTATAATAACTCCCACGTCATCTTCTCTCTATTCACCTTCATAGACCCTCACTTCTTCTCATCTGCAATATTTTAATAGTCTTTTTTTTTCTTATCTCCCTGCCTCAAGTCTTTCCAAATCATCTTCCATTCACCTGCCAAGGTGATTTTTCTAAAGCATGGGTCTGACTATAGAATCCCCTTATTTGATGAATTCCAGTGGCTCTCTATTACATCTGAGATCAAAGACAAGTCATTTGTTAGAGGTTTAAAGTTGTTTATAACCTGGGCCCTTCCTACCTTTCCAAGTCTTCTGACACTTTATCTTTTTTCAACCTATGCTACAATCCAACCACACTGGTCTTCTTGCTATTACTCAAATATAGTACTCACTCTCCCATTCTGTGCCATTGCAATGACTGTCCATATGCTAAGAATGATCTGCCCTTTCATTTCTGCCTCTAAGTTTCCCCGGCTTCCTTCAAGACTCAACTCATATCCCACCTTCTGCAAAAAATCTTTCCCAATCCCTCTGACACAGCTCAACTGTTAGTGCTTTCCCCTCTCAAATTACTTCCACCTACCCTCTGGTAATGTTAATGAGAGTTAAAGATCTTGCCTACCCATTAATGCGCCTGCACACTAAAGGAAACTTGATTAGGGGAGATTTGTTTTGTAGGAAAGGCCTTTTAACACCTTTTAGTTTAACACCTTTTGTTAATTTCTAATGAGGCATGAGTTCTCAAATGTTGTGATGTCCTGACTCTGAAAAGTATATAAATACTCTGAGGTGAGGTTTGACTTTGGGGCTTACTCATTGGAAGTGTTTGTTTGGCCAGAGGAGACTCTGCGCAGCTGCTAAGGAGCCCCCCCTCTTTGAAAACCCAGATGTTGGTGCTTCTCTCTCTGGTAACTATGTATATATGTAATGGTCAGACAGTTGGATGTCTGTTGATTTGTGATGTATGTATTGCTTATAGTCAGACAGCTGGAAGCCCTGTACATTGATCTTTATTTCTCTGTATTTTCTCTGAAGTTCAGGATGCTGACTTTTCCCCCTGAACTAAGTGAATGATATATGTGCTTGATTAAAGTAGATTGTTGACCCCTCAAAAGTTGCTTTCCTTTTAGAACTGAGATAGCAGGCCATCCTGTGTATGCTGGGGTCCTTGATATTACATCTGTATATCTCTTGTAAGTAACTAATTATTTCCATGTTGTCTGTATCATTAAGTCCTAGAGGGTCCTTGACTGTTTTTGCATCCCCAGGGCTTAGCACAGTGCCTAGCACATAGTAAAAGTGTAGTTGTTTATTGGTTGACTGATCCAATAAAACTCCCAAACTTCCTCATTTGAATAAATTTAAAATGTGCTCTCTATGTCACAGACCAAGAAACTAAACAAGATCCTAAAAATTCCTAAAGTGGAAGCCATTCTACAACCATCTCCCTTCCCTGCACTTTGTTTCCCCTAAAACCTACCAAAAAATGAACAAACAAAAAATATTGTTAGATTGCTATTAAAATGTAGGTCTTTGAGACCAGATGCTTTATGAAATTCATTTCTCTGTATAACATTGATAGCTGGTAGTAATTTCAGCCCCAGGCACTGGTTTATTTCAGTTTCTTGAGGAGCAGATAATCACTGTCTTCCTATGTAAAGCCTTTCTGTCTTGGATCCTGGAGCATTTGAATAATTTCAGGTTATAACATCCTTCACACCTCTTTAGCTCACAAAGGGCTATTGTTTTCATACTTCAGACCAGAAAAGAACAAAGAAACATCTTCTACTCCTCTCTGCAGTTTAAGTGTTTGTGTTTGAAGTATCAAGAGAATTTGTTACTGTTTTTTTTTTCTTTGACATAGAATAATTCAGTATGGAATTTGGAAAAGACTTAAGAGATTATATTTTCTGTTGTTGTGTGTGTTTTTTAGATAAGGAAATTCAAAAGCAGAGAAATGGAGTGACTTGCCCAAGATGATATAAAGAATAGGAATTGTAACCAAGAAACTGTACTGAAAATAGCCCATTTTCACAGATCCAATTGTTGTGATGCCCTGGCTCTGAAAAGTATGTAAATACTCTGAGGTGAGGTTCTACTTTGGGGCTTACTCATTGGAAGTGTTTGTTTGGCCCCATACAATTTGGCCCCTGGACATAACACTGATCAATAAAAATTTGAGAACAATGTTTTTAATAGATGTTGTCATACCATATAATCATCTCCCAGTTACATGTAAAAAGAACTTTTCACTGATACTAAGTGACCAGTACCAGGAGAACATTGTACCCAGTAACTACCACAGTGAGTGATTACTATTGATGGTGACTTTGATGGACGTAACCTTCCTCAGCAATACATGGACCTAAAACAATTCTGAAGGAAAATGCCATTCACATCCAGACAAAGAATTGTGGAGTCTGACTGCAAAATGAAGCGTACTATTTTCCTTTTTGTTTTGTTTTGTTTCCTTTCTCGTGGTTTTTCCCATTTGTTATAATTCTTCTATGCAACATGACTAATGTGAAAATGTGATTAAAAGAAATGTATTTGTAGAGACTATATCAGATTACATGCCATCTTGGTGGGGGAAGGGAGGAGGAAGGGGGAGAAAATGTAAAACTTATAGAAGTAAATGTTGAAAACTAAAAATCAATAAATTAACTAATAAAAAAGAACCTTTAAAAATGTAAAGATCTTGCAGAGTATGTCCAGAACGATGTAGGAAACAGAGGGATGCCCATTAACTGGTGAATGACTGAACAAGTTGTGGTCTGTGACCATGGTCAGATATGATGGTGCTGTAAGAAATGATGAAGGGGGTGGTTTTAGAGAAATCTGGGAATATTTATATGAACTGATGAAGAGTAAAGTGAGTGGAGCCAAGAGGATTTATTCAAGAACACCATATTGTGAAGACAAACAACTTTGAAAGATTTGGCAACACGATGTCCAAACACAACTCCAGAGAACTAACGATAAAGTCTGCTACACACCTCCTGAGAGAGCGCTGATGGACTCAGTTCAGACTGAGACTTATTTGGGAGGAAGCAAGAAGCTCAACATTGTATGAATTCGTTTTGCTTGAATATACAAGTTTGTAACAATGGTTCTGTTTTTCTTTTTTCTCATTGTGAAGGAGGGCGTAGTAAGAGGAAGAGAAAGTAGATCTTTGTGAAAATGAAGTAGTTTAATTTAAATAATGATATGAGGATGGAATGAGGTGCAGAGTTTTATCGAGGATGCTGTCAGCAATCTTAGATGAGTTTTCATTCTAACACTTTGATGTGCTTATAAAAAAATAGTTTTCTTTAAAAAAAAATTTACCTGTACAAATCTTAAATATGAAAGAGTAAGAGTAGAATAGCGACTTGTCTTAAGGCTATTTCTATCTAAACCTCACCAAAAATATAAGAGGAAAGATATAGTAGTGATGATGACTTGGAGAATCAAATGAATAGTCATAATACTTACGCAGCACTTGAAAGTTTCCAGGGCACTTTACAGGTATTAACTTATCTGTCCTCTAGGTGGCGTAATGGAAAGAGAATTGTGCTTGGAATCTAGAGACTTGAGTTTGAATTTAACCTCAGATGTTTACTAACTGTGTAACCCCAAACAAGTCGCTTAAACTGTGCCTGCTTCAGTTTCCTCAACCGTAAAATGGGCATAGTAATAGCACATACCTCACAGGGTTGTGTGTGAAAATAAAATGAGATTGTAAAATACTTAGCATAGTGTCTGGCACATAGTAGATATTTAATTACTTTCTTTCTTCATTTCAGTCTCACAGCAGCAGCATCAACAATATGTGTGAGGTAGGTGCTAATGGTATTTTAACCCCAATTTACAGATGAGGAAGTTGAGGTTTAGAGAGATCATAGGACCGCATAGGGTTGAGAGGGACCTCTGCATGAAACCACCCTCCCCATGGTACATAGCCAGGAAGTGCTAATTACTGGAAGAACTTTAAAGTTTGTCTCCCCCCCCCCAAAAAAAAGTTTTATAAATACTATCACATTAGTCAGTGGACATCTAATTCTGCTGAATCCTCATTGAGTGTTTTTTCCACTGTACTGTCCCGCATTAGTCACTATCTTCTCAAGCCTAACTGACTCACTGCACATTTCTGTCTCCAATTTCTATCATCATTTATCTATCTGTATATCATCATCAATTTTCTATTATTTCCACTGATAATCTAAAAATGAGCATTCTCCAACCTACACCTAGCCCCAGTTGCTGAGTACTTGTATTCACAAACTTTCAGATAATTAAAAATCAAATAGCATTTATTTAAAATAAAGATATATCTGACCTCTTTATTGGTTATCAGTGTTATAGGACTAGTCAAAGGAGAATGCCCTCCATCCCCACCCCCGCCCACATCTAATTTGCTGGACCAGGTACTTTCCCTAGAGCTAAGGTAACATCTTCTGCTCCAGGAGAAGTCACTGAATTGGAGGTCCCCAAATACCTCCATTATATTTATATTAATGAGAGCTCATGTCTAAGTGAACTATTTGAACAAATCAGTAAGCATTGGCTAAGTGCCTACTGTATGGTCAGGCACTGTACCGGATGATGGGAATGAAATATAAAATAAAATACGCCTGCCCTCAAGAAGCTAATATTCTACTTTTTAAATTACCTTATTGTAAATCAAAATTACTTTTAATAGCATTGGCTCAAGAGGTACTGAGTTCCTCCTCACCAGAAGACTTCAACCAAAGTTTGAATGACCACTTTGCTATCTGTGTGCTCAGAGGGAATTTTTCTTCTTAGTGGGAGGTTTGGAGTAGGTTTGGGTTCCAGGGTCCCTTAGAGTTCTGAAATCCTATTTCTACAAAGCAGCACATTACCATGTACCCTTTACTCACAAATAACCCTGTGAGATAACTAAAGAAAAGTATTCTTGTGTCCATATTAAAGATTGGGATGAGGCATATAGAGGTTAGAGGAACAAGTAAGCATTGGAGTGGTTCTTTTGACTCCAAACTCTTTCCTTCTCTTTAGTCTGCACTTTATCTTGGTTCTGTTGTGTTTTTTCATGAGACAACAAGGTGATGTAGTTGGTAGAGCCCTGACCTGGAGTCAGGAAGACTCAAGTTCAAATTTTGCCTCAGACACTTACTAGCGATGTGACCCTGGGCAAATCACTTAACCTCTCTCTCCCTCAGTTTCCTCTACTGTAAAATGTGGATAATAATAGCACCTACTTTATAAGGTTGTTTCAAGGATCAAGATAATGTTTATAAAGTACTTAGCATGATGCCTGACACATAGTATATATTTAATAAAATTCTTATTCCCTTCCACCCCCTCGTAAAGTAAAAAATAAATTCCCCCAATCCTATGTATATTTGCTATAACTGAACATCTAAGCAAAAGGCTGATATTCTAGATACTTATTTAGACATACAGAATGCCTGCCGTGCTGGTCATTTATATTGTATAAGGAATCGTTTTTTCACTAAAATATGTTCTATAGAAGTAGAACTGTTTTAAAAAGTCAGACTTTTATTTAAGGAGAATAAGTAAAAAAAATTAGAAAAAGATGAAAAAGAAACAGAAGGAGGCAGAGAATGAAAGAAGAGTCAAAGCTGAAGCTCTTAATAAAAGATTCTTTTCCATATATTCAAAAGAAGTCTAACCTCTCTGACAGAATTAATCAAAGATAAAAGAAAACGGGTTTGCTTATGGTAGAACTTTACTTGAGTTTTTGGAACTTGAGTTCTAAAAACATTTAGATAAGCTTATCAAAATTGCGAGTCTATATTTGGAAGTATTTTCTTACCAAGAAACAGATAGCATTTTGTCTAACAACCAAGTTTGATTATAATGGATAAGATATGATTAAGAACATTTTACAGATCCTCTATGGTTTAAATAAGAGTAGTTTCAGTACAAATGACAAAGTCAACTGGTTTAAAAGTCTTCCTAAAGAGTAGAACGCTAAGTGTGTGACTGCCATTCAAGGAAACTTAAATTATCTTGTCAACAGCAGGGTGTTTGGTGCATCCCTTCATGAACGATTGTCAACTGCTTGGCTATGTGTCTTTCAAACGTTATGCTCTCTTCAGGGAGGCCAAGTACTGTATCACTTTCAAGAGCTTTTAAGTTTCAAAAACCAAACCTCAAAATGTACACATTGTTTTCTACAAAATGTCTCTGATAAGAGAGGACCTAATGAGAAGATACATCAGGGAAGCTAGGTACTCCTGTAGTGTTTCTAAAAATTCCAGGCTAAAGCATGAGCTCAAAGAGATGAAAGTCTCTTCCACTGACTGTTTGTAATAATAATACTCAAGATTTCAGAGTCGGAAGGGATCTCAACATCCCCTCTCTGGATCCCAGCTTACTCAGTTCTAAAATGAGAGGGTTGAACTAAGGAGCCTCTAAGGTCCCTTTTGGCTCTAAATCTATGATACTATGATCTTATGATCTAATCCAATACATGCCCCACCAAATGTAACACAGCTGACAAGAGTTTTTGTTTGAATATTTCCATTGGAAATGACACTGAAGTGGTTTGCCATCTACTCATTTTACAGATGAGGAAACTGAGGCAACGGGATTTAGTGGCTTGACTAGGGTTACATGCTAATGAGTATCTGAGGCCAGCTTTGAACTCATGGAGATGATACTTCCTGATTTCAAGTCCAGTGCTCCATCCACTGTGCCACCAGGGTAAATATCTATAATTCCTTTGACTGGTCCTCATAAGTCATGAATGAAAGGTCTCTCACTGTCCCCGTTGCTAGCAGTATCAATGTCCTGCCTAAAATGTGGAACTCAGAACCAAACCTAATACTCCAGATGTGGTCTGATTGGTACAAACAGAGTGGTACTATTGCCTCATTATTCCTGGGAACTCTGCCTCTCAATTTTTGCCACTTATTCCATCAACAGGTATTTATGAGGTGCCTACTACGTGTTAAGCACTCTGCTGGGAGATAAAAAGACAAAATGAATCTATCCCAGGGCTTAACATGCTTTCTATCAGGGGAAACAGCACATGCCTATATAAAACATACAAAATACAATATGTATTTATATAATGTATTGTAGAATTTGCATAATGTATAAATACTAAATATAAAGTATTTACAAAAGAAACACAAGGTAATTTGGAAGGAGAAAGAACCACTGGTAGAGGTGGCAATCAAGAAAGACTGGGTAACAGCCTGGAGCCTAGAGAATCTGAGCGGAGAGCAAGGAAGGCGTGTCTCTGGTGGCAGCCTGGTACAGTGAAAAAAACAGTGGACTCTGAGTCAGGGGGTGTGCTATGCCACTATACGCAGGAGCTCGAGCTACTTGCTAAAATTCCACAGGACTCAGTGTGCCGATATCAAAGATGAGGCAGTTGTACTCAAAGACACAGCTCTGCTGATGCACCCAAGGTTAAATGAGCATAATTATCCCAAGATTTATTTCGGGAAAGTGTTTGTCTTCTCAGGATTCAGCACAAAACAACAGTCCAAATAAATGGACACAGTTCCTTCTACTAAAACAGGCAACAATGACATGGACAAACATGAAGTAGATGACTGAATAATGAAGATGGTGGAGAGAAACCACATGCTCTGTTAGAACATTTTATAACTGAGAGATCGGTATATTTGATATGCTATCTGGTAGTTGATCCTTAAACCAAATGAGAACTTCATGATAACAGTTGCTATTTTAAGCCTCCTTTCTCTTCTCTCCTACCTTTCCCCCCTCTCCTCCCTTTCTTATCTCTCTGTCTCTTCTTCCCTCCCTCCCTCCCTCTCCTCCCCTCTCTTCTCCTCTCTTCTCTTTCCCTCTGTCTTTCCTTCTCCCTTTCCCTCCCTTCCTTCTTCCCTTACCTCCCACCTTCTCCCTCTCATGCACACCTGTGTTTTTCTAAGTGAAGGGGGTCTGGTAGTGAAGAATTCTCTTCCAAGGACATCTGTCAGCAATCCATCTGTAAATTCCAGTCTTAGAGAACAACAAAAAGATCGGGCCCATGATTTTATTGGTAGAGGTCCCTGCCAGGTGAGGAAACTCATTTGCCAATGCAGGTCAGCATCTTCTTTACAATTAGGTGATGCAGTGGTTAGAATGCCTGATTTGGACTCAGAAATACCTGAGTTCAAATCCGACTCCAGACACTTACTGTCTGGGTCATGACTAACTGTCTGAGCAAGTACTTAACTGTAATATCCCCATAGGTAAAAGGGGGGTACCTCCCAGAACTGCTGTGTGGATCCCAACCTTAAAGGAAACGCTAGCTCTTGTTATTAGAATCAATCACTTGCCAGGTGGCTTGCCCCAGAGACACACAGCTAATGTGATCAGGCACAGAATTTGAACCCAGGACTTGACTATAAGACTTGCTGTCTCTCCACCGTGCTAAAACTACTTCTCCATCTAACATTTTATTGCACTTAAAGTATTACAAAGTGCACTTATGTACCTTGTCACATTTAATCATCACAATAATCCTGTAAGGTTGGTGAAGTTATTACCTCCAAATGTAGGATTTAGAAAAGTTAAATGGCTTACCCATAGTCACACAGCTAGTCAATGTCTGGGATCCAAACCTAAGCCTTCCTGAATCCAGATCTAGAGCTCTATTCCTTTTGACTCCCAGTTTCTCAGTAATGAGGTACAGTGAATAGAAGGCTAGCCCTGGAGTTTGGAAGACCTGAGAATCAAATTCTACCTTTGACACTAGCTCGGTGACCATCACTGAACTTTTCTGAGCATCAGGTAAGGGTCAGGCAGGTTTGCAATGTCTCTATAGACCTAATACTAATACAGTAGGCAGATGGCTAAACAGAGATGCTGGGATCTTCATGACTAGGAGACTGAGCTGTCTTATGTTTGATATCAGCTGAAGGAAGGCTTCGTGTGGCCAGGAGGGTAGGTCACGAAAGATATGTAGAGCTGGGGAAAGGTGTCCTAGGTATAAAACATTTCTCGTTAGGATGAACACATTTAACTACTTACATCAAACAGCATTTTGGAGGAAACTGTTCAGACAGACAGCTCACCTTCTGGTTCATAAACTCTACCAAGGATGGGAAACCTGTGGCCTCAAAGGTATGTGTGACCTTCTACGTTCTTGGGCGGGGTTTTTTGACTGAGTTCAAGTTGTATAAAAATAATCTATTTATTAAGGGGATTTGTTCTGTGAAGCTTTGTGACGTCAAAGGACTGCATTTGAGGACATAGAAGGTCACATGAGGCCTCAAGGCCGCAGGTTCCCCACCCCTGTCAGCTAATTGATTCAGACCAATGATCTGCTACTAACACATGACAGAGGAGCAAGACTGAAAAGTAGTATTCAGAGCTGCAGTAGAGATGTACCTCATTACAGTTAAAAGGACAGTGTATCTGGGGCCCAAGGACCTGGATTCTAATTCTGATGGCTACTTAGGCAATTCACCATAACCACTACAGACCTTGAAGGAACTGGACTTTTTAACTTCTGAGGTCCTTTCTCAGCTCATTATCTATTATCTTAAAAGTGCACTAAAGTACCAGAAATTAAGTACCAGTAATGTTCCAGGCACCATGCTAGGCACTGAAGATCTAGGTACAAAAAAAAAGAAACAATTCCTCCTCTTGAAAAGCTTACATTCTAAGGAGAGGAACAAGTAGTTTGTGTATCTATGTGTGTGTGTGTGTGTGTGTGTGTGTGTACACACACACATATACACCCACATGTACACATATGTATATGCACATATACATGTATGCAATCTATTCATGTGTGTGTTACATGTATGTATATATACATGCATGCGTACTTACATACAAAGTCAAACTCAGTGGTTTGGAGGAGGAGGGAGGAGCCTATCCCAAACATATGAAAGCTTACCCTAGCAGAATGGGTAAATGGAACAATTCATTCCCATGGTCATGAACGTGGCTGAAACAGGCACCATGGGGTACTTAGAGTGTCATCAGACATCTAAGACACCAAAGCCATCCTTGGTGTATATATACAATATATACATTTATACGTGTGTATACATATGTGTGTACATATGTTGCATATGTGTGTATACACATTTGCATATAGGTATGTATACATATTCATATAGAGACAGACAGAGAAAGACACAGAGAGAGACAGAGAGAGAGAATAATGAGGGGCAGCAGGGCCCCAACTGCAGTCCCTCCTACTGGAGAGGCAGCTGAAGCTAGTGGATTGCTTGATGGCTAGATCTGGAGTCAGATGACCTAGGAGGCAAATCCAGTTTGTGCCACTTACACATTTGGGTACTTTGAGAAAACCATTTGGACATGATTCTCCAGAAACTCATTTTACTCCTTTGTAAAATAAGGGCACTAGGATCCTTGGGACTCCTACATGGCTAAATCCATTATCCCCTATGACTTGGACTTGTAACCAGCTCTGATAACTTATTTCCTGTGTGCACTCAAGCAAATTAATTCATCTCTCTGATATTCAGTTTCTTTATTCATAAAATAAAAAGGTTGGACTAAATGCCCTCAAAGGGATCCTTCCCTCTCTAAGTCTATGATCCTATGAACATGGTGGGAGTTGTCTTGTCTCTAATATGT
This sequence comes from Notamacropus eugenii, assembly GCF_028372415.1. NCBI lineage: Eukaryota > Metazoa > Chordata > Mammalia > Diprotodontia > Macropodidae > Notamacropus > Notamacropus eugenii. The sequence continues at coordinate 300,217,652 of NC_092877.1, read as the reverse complement.
CACTAGGGGGAGCCTAGGAAAGGTAATGAAGAGTTCAGTATAATCCATTACCCCTGTAAAATCATACAAATTCATGTCTTACTGATCTAGAGAATCATTTATATCTTTTCATGTGGTAGAATGGTTATGATAATACATATTTATTTTTGCTTTTTGACATGCCACAATTTATATGTCTGTATTGGGATCCATTAGAATGTAAAAAGTCTACATAAAAGAATTAGATAAGCCAGTAGTGGGAAATTCACATAACTTAAAGGAGTATAAAGGGCAGAGGGGAGGTGAGAGGTCGGGAGGGAGGGGAGAGGACTGACAAACTTAATGCATGAGGGCAGCATCCATTCTCACAAGTGGAGTAGCAGCTATGATCTCAAAAAATTCCAACAGTACATCAATCCAAATACACCAAAGATGCAGCCAGTGGTGTGCTTGTACTGACGCCCAAACACCAATTGTTAAATTTCCAGGATGAGTATTTACACCTCAGAAACCAGAAAACATTATAAATCAGAATTTTTTTTATTGATTGTCTATATTTAAAGTGATTGAGAAATTATTCATTCAGATTAAACATAAAAGTGTGTCATGCATACATTTTTTTTTCCTAGAAAGCTAATTATTAAACATTTACTAGCATACCCCTGGATCCAACTAACACCTCCAGAGCAAGGCAAGAAAAAGGTGCAGAAGGAGTACAGGGCAGAAATCTCATGCAGCAGGGCTATCATCAGAGGCAGTCAGACAGGAGGAAAGAGCCCATGATACTCTTGCAAGAGGCTACTCCCCTTGCCATATCCTTAAACTAAGCTCTTGCCAGTTTGATGGTGGGGCTCTTGGGTCCATTTTCACTCTGTGAATCAGGAAAGCTTAGGAAAATAGAAATGAGCCAGATGATTTGTAGGTAAAGGTTTTTCTGGTCTAACTATGCAATCTAAATGTGTTCTGTGGCCCCTTCAAATTAGTCACCTTAATATTTTTATCTTAACTATGTTTCCAGTGTTCAAACTATTTTTGAGAAGTTTTTTGGGAAATACCTTCTGAATCAAAGATAGAAGAGAAAAATAATTTCGTTACTTTATGTTGTTGATTCATTTTTCAATTGTGTCTGACGCTGCATGATCCCATTTGGGGTTTTCATAGCAAAGATACCGGAGTAGTTTGCCTTTTCCTTCTCTAGTTCATTTTACAAATGTAGAACTGAGGTAAACAGGGTGAAGTGACTTGCCCACAATCTCACCTCTAGTAAGTAAATGTCTGAGGCCAGATTTGAACTCAGGAAGATGAGTCTTCCTAACTCCAAGGCCCAGTAATCTGTCCACTGCGCCACCTAGCTGCCCCTTATTACTTTGTAATCATGGCTTATTTTTTAATGCAAAAATGTTATTATCCTGCTGGTTTTCTCCTCTTCTTCCAAAGACAGAGTTGCAAATGAGTTCTGTTCCTAATGAGCATTGTTAACAAAGATCAGCTCCCTACTAAAAAGAAAGAGATTTGCTGCTTTTGAGGACTTTCACAAGAATATGTAAAAGGCATTGAAGAAAATTCCCAAAGTTCTTAGCAATGGCAGCACCCTTGGAATGTCTTCTATGGTCATCCTTTGAAAGTGACAACATTCATTTGGTCGTTGTTCAGGAGGAAATCTCGGGTTACCAAGCCTGTTGTTCTTAGAAGGATGCTACTGATTTCCATGTGTTACTGGAGTTTCCCACCTACTGCTTTTTCATGTGATTATCCAAGATGAGTGGGGCTGAAACCAGACCGTGGTTTTCCAAGAGCAGACAGTAGAAATTGAGATGAGACTATACTTGAAACTCCCCCACCTTTTGGTTTCATTACGCTCTTGAAACTTAGGTCAATTTTGTGAAACATGTTGACAAAAATGAATTGCATTTCAGCCAACTTGACCCAGTTAAAACTTGAGTGGTGTAGATGCACTTTTGAGTTGGGGGATTAGATGTTAAAACTAGAAGTGAAAATAAATGAATGTAACTAAAAGGAAGGGACATAATATGAAAAATTAATTAAAACAAATCTTTGAGTTGTAAGCGGACAGTAGCTGGTGATCAGGTTTCCCAAATGAAAAGCCAGCAATTTTTCTAAGATTCTATTTTTAAAAGTACTTTTCTGATTACCTTCAGACTTTCCAAGAATATCCTCTCCTTATTTAGAATTAAACCATGAGAATTTTCATACCGAAAGGTGTTAGGTTTTGCTTACATTAGAAATACTCAGGGATGGAACAGTAGATTCACTACTGTCACTCACTTAACTGCCTTTAGGTAGAAGGTCACAGAGGCCAAAAGCATCAGACATTTGTAATTCCTAATGACAGATGATTCTCACCCAATTCCTTGAACTGCAGTAGGTATTAGTCTAAGACATCCCTAAAGGAGTTCAAGATGATAATTTCAAACTCTGAGAACCAGTCAAAAGAAATGGGTATGTTTAGCCTAGAGGAGAATGTAATAGGGAATGAGAATGTAATTCAAACGGTATTTGAAGGACTGTCACTTGGAAGGAGGATTGTCCTGCTAAGACTCAGAGGACAAAACCAGTAGTCATTGTTAGAAGTTGCAAAGGGGCAAATTGAAAAATGATATAAAAAAAATGTTAATAAATTAGATCAATCCCAAAGCAGAACAACCTGATTCCAGATATACTACTACCATCTTCAATGGAAGTTTTCAGGCAGAGTCTACATGGCACTTGTAGGGTGTGTCATAATGGGGATTCTTTATTGGGTGTGGTTTGTACTAGATGACAGATGAGTCACTTCTCATTTTGAAAATTCTGTGATTCTTTAATCCTGTGTCCAGCAGAGAAAGCATCAACCTTAAATCCATTGAAACTGTTTTTGGTCAGTTTTGGGCATTTTCTCCCCTCCTACCCCTCAGTCATTCACACATGCACACATGGACACACACACACACACACACAGAGCTCATCTGGAGGTCACAAACAATAGGGAGTAGCTGCATTGTTGTGAGAGAGACAATACTGTAAGCAGAGAAGACTTATCCAGCTGGGGATGATATGTGGTCTTTGGGTTCTTTACCTTTTGAGTTTGTTCTATCCTTTGATATAAAGGAGATTGGAGACAGTGATGACTTTGTGACCTTTGAAGGTCAAGAGAATGAGACACCAGAGGTCTGGGAGCTAGAGATTTGTTGGAAACATCATGGTGAAGAGTAAAGTACAGAAAAAGCTTCTTGATGCAGTTGAAACTCAGATACATGCAGTAGCTGTGCCACATTTGGAAGTAAATTTAATGGGGGTAAAAGCTATGCAAAAATTGTGTCAAGTTTGAACCCATTCTCTCTATCCTACAGGTAGTACAGAAGTACAGAAAGGTAGTACAGAAGGAATGTGCCCGCCACATACACAACCAGGTGTTGGGAGTAAATCTTTGTGACTTCTGAGATTGCTCTATCAGGAAAGAAAATTTCACTTTAGAAAAGCTTTTAAATAGGTATTATTTGAACAAACTCTACATTGTAAGTTAAGTTTTGAAAACCTGAAGTAGCAGATATAATTTCTCTAATGCCACTACCCAGCATCAGGCCTGGTGTGATCAGTTCTACAGGCTACCTGAGAAAAGCTTGTCTGGAATGGACAGAAATAGACTTCAAACACTCTTAGGTGTGGGGAACACGTAGCCCTCTAGATCTTCCTGTGGTCCTTTGACTGAATCCAAATAGTCAAAGGGCTGCACGTGAGGCCTCGAGGCTGCAGGCTCCCCACCCCTTAACCCATTACCTTTCATTCACACACCTGTAAACATGTATCATATTATACTATATTATATTTAACACATATATATATATAAATATATTAATAAATATATTATATTTGAAGAATGAATGCAAAATCATTCATTAAGGGCTTATTATGTGCAAAATGCTATACTAAGTGTGAGGGATACAAATAGAAAAGCAAGATAGTCCCTACTCTCAAGAAGCCTAAAGTCTGAGAAAAACAATAGGTATAGAAGGTTTAGCTATGAGTCGAATGGAAAAAGAGCCATGTTCCTTAAGGTGTTGTGGGAAAGCCTATGGGAATACATCTTCTTTAATGCCATTACCATTTCTGTTTCTAATGTTAAATCATTTGATAGTGTCAAGGTCTTTAATGATGAGATTATTTTTTCTGGGTCTTCAGTAGTTGTGGCTACAGAATTAGTATAGGCTGCACAATTGTTGCTTTGCTGGATGATGTTTGCTGAGGCTGAGATGAGAGCAAAGCATAAGGTCCAATAAGTGTTGCTATTTTCAGGATGTCCACTGGTGGCAGTAGATTAGCAGTTGGTGTTGGTAACAAAGAGGGTGGATCTCTTCTCCTCAGGAACCTGACTCCAAGTAGGGCCCATGGTTCTCAAACTGCTATTTCTAGGACTACTTTTCACTTTTGTGTCCTCATTCGGTAGCACAGTACCCTGTTCATAATAGGTACTAATATTTGTTGAATTGAATTATACACTATTCCCCTTAGATTCTAAATTCTTTGTAGGCAGGAACTATTTACTCAGTACCACTCACAACTCATGCTGATGTCTATAGGAACTGATCAGCAATTCTAAGTTGGCAATGAAATAAGGAGAAGATTCATTGAAGGTCAAAGCATCACCTTGATGAGCATTCTTATTTTATGGTTCAATTACAGGGTTATCTAAGTTCTTAAAGAAAACTTTGATATCAGGGAGATGATGATGTGACTTGCATTGAGTTGGATTTGAGGGAGGGAGGATTGTGCAAAGTCACCAGCCTCACTTTCTCTTCCAGAGCCATCTGGATCCAGTAACCACATATAGATCAGGATGAATGGAGAAGGTGTGGCAGGGACAGAAAGATAGAGCTTATCCAACTTGTCAGACCAATTAGTCCCTTCCCTTGGCTATTTGTTGATCTGTAGACACAACCTTGTTCTTCTAGAAGGGTAGAAAGACTAGTATTATGGTTCACATGTCCTCTTTAAATAATTAAGACTTTCCAAAGGACACTCATTGAAGTTTAGAGTTAAACCTGGATACATAGACAACTGTAAATTTAAATGATCTTTTAATGGCACAGTAATGTGATCTCACTTTAAAGACTTTCATCTGCCTGCAGCTTTTAAGCTAAAAGTTATAATCCATTTCACTGGATTTGTAACACCACTTATTTCACTTTAAAGCTCTAGTTGACCAATAGTTTTGTTTAGTAAATCCTTGATGTTCACACATGCACGCACACACACACGCACACGCACACACACACACACACACACACTCACACACACAGTCTCTCCCCAACACTCTGGTCTTTGTCCCTGTGTTTCAGAAGACCACGGAAGGAGTCAAAAAAAAGAGACAAAAAAGAAAAAAAACATTTATTTTGTTCCCTTTTCTACTTCTCCCACTGATAAAGGATATGCTTCATACAATTATACTGAAGTGTGAATGCAAATGGCACTTGTTAAATATGAGAAATTCTAAGACATTTAATCCAGATTCTGGTTGGGACTTAACAGTTAATACTGATCACTCACACTTTATATGTTCTCTTTCTCACTCTATATCTACTATCTCCCTCCTACTTCCAGTTTCTCACATAGAATAACAGACCTGGATGGGACTTTAGAGTGGTATTTCAATCCAGTTTCACCAACTCCAAACCCACTGTTCTTTCCAACATATCTCAAATTTTGGCATTTAAAAAAGCTCTCTGACAATTTTAGGTGTCTAATAATGGAATAAATTCCTGCTGTCAATGAAGGTACTAAAGCAATTATTAAATCATGTAAAATTCCACACTGGGCAAGAATTTGAAGTAAATTTGTTCCAACTATAAGATCTAAATATCTATGGTTCTAATTGTAAATTATACAGAAGTCTTTAAAAAGTCTATAGTTCTATTTATAGGTTATACAGATTAAGGAAGAAAAGGGACTTCAAGAGCTGAAAAGAATCAGGAACAGAGAGGCAACAGGTAAAAGGAAAAACAGAAAGGCTGAGCTGTGGTGAAGGAGAGAGCTCAAGGAAGGCCATGAGCCTCCATAAGCATCTCAAAACAGAAATCTTAGGCTGAAGTTACTAGTGATATCCACATCTTTAAAGACTAAGGAAAGTTCCAAAAAAAAGGCCTACTCTTCATTCCACTTACTATCCCTGTGCTTCTCTATTAACAGATACTATAATATACTCTACCTATTTCTTTACCTTCAACTTTTCTGATGATTGTAAGTTTGTTACTTCAGCCATAAAGAGAAAGGGGGTTAGCAAGATATAAACATAAATTCAAATCATGGCAGAGAGTCTATTGGGAATGTTCCTATTAGGAATGCTCGTAACTGGGGGCTCTGAGCTATTATGATTTTACTCTTAAGTTTTAGTTTAATGTAAACTCCACAAAGAAGCAAAGGAGGAGAATATATGGACTTTAGGGGGCTGGTTATATTGACACTAGGCTTAAAAAAAAGAACTAGTTACTGTAATAGCAAGTAACATATTAAAACTCAAAGACAAAGAAGGGGGTAGGGAGAAGAAGACAGTGATAAATGTTGCCCAGTCAACAGTATCCTCTACGATAACATCACAACCACCTTAGATAAGATTGAACTTCACCATCATGTCACACCTAGAGATCTATGCCATGGAACCACTTTTAGGCAAAATCACCTATGATAATATAACATCTCCCAAACTTTATCATGGCACATAGTAGACACTAACTGAATGTTAGTAATTATTATTATAGTCCATACCATAGAACAAACACTCATATCATCAGCTCTTTTCCTATCATTGTCCTGATGTGAGCAGAGCACAGAGGCTGGAAGAAGGAAGGAGAAAGAAAACTCCCCCCACCTACACCTCTCACACAACTGTAGCTTCTAACACTGCTCCCGAAGCCATACTCTATTTTCATGCCATTACTTAACACTATCGATGTCTAGGAGTAGAGACTGTTGAGAGGAAACCACATACAACATTAGCAGTTTGAAAATAAGTTGATAACATCTTCTAGCATATAAAACAATGAAGTTTCAGTTTTTATGGCACTGGTAAGCCAATACATAAATAAGAGATGTGTTTCTGATTGCTGGAATTTGCATGTTCTGGAGTGAGTGAAAAATTTTCCTCCTATATAGAAGAAATAAGACTTCTCAAACCATGCTCTGGTGAAATTTATCCCATCAAAGAAATGATATTCTAATCTTCCTGCACAGCATAGAAATGTCAGAGTTAATGGAATCAAGTCTACTCCATGACTGTCAAAAAGGAAGGAAGGAAGGAAGGAAGGAAGGAAGGAAGGAAGGAAGGAAGGAAGGAAGGAAGGAAGGAAGGAAGGAAGGAAGGAAGGAAGGTCACAAGTTGTTTAAAGCATCTTATTTGATGGAAGCTAAGCAGGGAATTTATCCCTGTGTACCATTCACTCTTGTGCTCCATCTGACCAGTCTCCACCTTTCTCCTACTCCTACTCCACACAGTGACAAGTCAGGCACTTTAGTACTTTGGGGTGATGAGGAGGTACTCTCCCTAGAACAATATTGAGTTATTCATGCTTAAGTGAGAAAGAACTTTGTACTCGGAGTCAGAAGAAACAAACCCTGTCTCTTCCACTTACAAGCTATACAGTATTGGTCGGGCAAACTCATTTGTGTCTAGATCTCCCTTAGTTTCCTCATGTATAAAAAGCATGAACAGGGATGGGTGACTTTTAACATCCCATACAAATTTAAAACCTATGACACTACATGCATACACAATCCATACGTCGGCTCCTAAAGGTGGACAGGGTAGAAGTGATACTTGTATGCTTAACAGACTACACAGAAATGTATTGAATACTTTGTCATTGACCAATATTTATAGCCTTGGGTATATAACAATAATGAATAGGATTTAGGTAGTAATAAATGACATTTCTCTAGCATTTAAGGATGAAAAGCTCTTTACAACTTTTAAAAACCCCATAAAGTAAGTAGCAAGGATTATTATCCCTACTACACAGATGAGAACACTGAGGCTCAGAGGAGACAGCAGAGTCACATAGCATTAGGTGGGATTCAAATTCAGGTTTTTCCTGACTCAAAGACCAGTATTTTTTCCCACTGTACTGTTCAGTAAACAAAATGACTGAATTTTTAATTCAAGGATAAAAGGATAAAAGATTTTATGGGATGAAACTCAAAGCTAAAATATGGCAATGGAAGGGAAATCTACCTTCCCTTCTAACAACTCTTCCTTCCCTCATCCCCATCTTCTCTTTTGTCCTGTAGGGCAAGATAAATTTCTATATTGCCTGTATTTCTTTTCTTCTTTCTGCTCTGTAATTCTTTTTTTTCTCTCTACAATTCTTCCCTTCTCTTTCTTTCATGTATGTGCCTTTCACTTTCCATTCTTCATTTTCTTTTCTTCTCCTGCTCTCTCTTGCCTTGTCTCCTCATTTTTTTGCATATGTTTAAAATCCAACACTAAACAAGCTTTTAAAATTTTGGTAGATTCATGATCTCATTAATGTGGATACTCCTTTTAGTGACACTAATCATAACTCATTCATGCTTTTTCAGTCTGTATGACTCTTTGTATTAGTAAGCACCCCAACATGCACAGGGGGGCCTGCTATCACAGTTTCTTAGATCTGCATTTCTGAAAGGAAAAGAAACTTTTGAGGGGACAACAATCACTTTAATGAAGCACATGTATCATTTATTTAGTTCAGGGAAAAAGTCAGCACCTTGAACTTCAGAGATAATACAGAGAAATACAGATCAATAGGCATGGCTTTCAACTGTCTGACATAAGCAATACATACATCATAAATCAACAGACAGATCCAACTATCTGACCATTACATACATGCATAGTTACCAGAGAGAGAAGCACCAGTATCTGGGTTTTCAAAGCTGGGGGCTCCTTAGGAGTTTCCCAGAGTCTTGTCTGGTCAAACAAAACACTTCCAATCGTAAGTCCCGAAGTAAAATCTCACCTTAGAGTCTTTATATACTTTTTAGAGCCAGAGGACATCACAACTGTTGAGAACTAGTGCCTTATTTTAAAAAAAAGGTGTGGGCCTTCCTACAAATCTTCCTTAATCAAACTCTCCTTAATGGGCAAGTCCATTAATGGGTGGGGAAGTTCTCATTAAGAAACAAAATTATATTAACAATAAGCAAAAATGCGTTATGAATACACTCTTGACCAGGGTTGGGGAAGCTGAAACTTCAAAGCCACATGTAATTTTCTAGGTCCTTGGGTGAGGCCTTTTGGATGAGTCCAAATTTTACAGAACAAATCCTTTAATTAAGGGGATTTAGTCTGTGAAGTTTGGATTCCATCAAAGGGCTACATTTAAGGACTTAGAGGTTCACATGTGGCCTTGAGGCCACAGGCTCCTCACCCCTGCTCTTGACCATGTTCTCCTATAATTTCTACAACAAGGGTCTACCTAATCTGCTGGTGGTAGAGAAGACCAGAAATATAGGTATTCTTGTCACCATGTTTGTTTTCATGCTTAATAGCTAATGACAAAAGGTAACAAACCTATAGTGACAGTGGTTTACAAAGCACTTTACATATCATAGGTCATCTCATTTACTTAGGCCAAAGAATTTCCCTTCGTGATCCTCTACAGAAGGGCTGAACAAGATACTTTATCACTTTCAGGTTTCTTTTAAGTTTTATCCTTAAGTTATCCTCCTGCTTGACTTGTCAGCTTTCTTCCAGGTCTATTCATGTCCATATGGGTCATCTTATCCTCATTTTTCCCACAACGAAAATAGGAGCAGAGCCTGGTACTGTTTTCAAAAATCACCAGCCCCTGTTCAGTTGTCACCAGCTTCCTTTGCATGTGCATACCTAAGGTCAAGTCTCATTTATGCAGCAGTAAAGGTCAAACTGGTGAAAATCTTCTACAAGGGGAAACCTGTAAATTATCAAGGCTTCCTGTCATGGAGAAGGCCTAACCACAAAACAGATCAAGAAAAACTCAAGGAAACATTTTGTTCACCTGTGGAGGAACTCTTAAAAATGAGACATGAAGGCAACAAGGTTAAAGTAATATATGCATTTGTTGTAGCAGCTCTGCCATTCATTAAGTATGGGTCCAATGAGAATCATAACCAGGAATTTTTGTGCCTCAGGAAAGACTCCAGGCCTCACCCAGGGCAAACCACATCCTCAAATTCAGTGTAGTGGAATAGGAGAGAGGGGAGGTTGAGGCAATAGGCAGCACTTCATGGGAAAATACAAAGCTCTTGGCATACCAGAAATGACTATTCAGAAGGCTACCCCCAGTTAAAGTAAGTAAGTCCCTTGGTGGCAAACTGGAAGGGAAGGGGAGGGTTAATCAAGCAAGTTAACTTAATTTAATCCAGTAGAATCTAAGCTTCTTGAGGACAAAGACAATTTCATTTTTCTTTGTCTCCATGGCACCTAACAGTACCTGATTTAAAAAATGCTTATGAAATTCATTAATTAATTCTCCTTCATATAATTATTATTGAAAACTAGTTACTTAGGTCAGTAATTTCTTCATACTTGAAATCAAGATGATTGATTACTAGAGAGTGGAATAATATCCAATTAAGCAAGAGTGAAGTGCTGTTAGAGGGCCTGTCATGCTCTCCTCTCCCTCAGTCCTCAAAGTATCATGAAAGAATAGGAAAATTAGAAGGAACCTCAGGGATGCTTTGTTTCATCCAATTGTTTCATCACCTAACCCAATTTCATTTTATAAGAGAGGAAACTGAGACCCCAGAAAGGGTAGGTACTTTGGAGAAGGCTGGTTCAGCTCTTACTGAAACTGAGCTGATATGAAGTCCAATATGGCTTACAAGTGAAAGACTCTTAGTCAGAGACCACCTTGACCAATCTCTCATTTTATAGAGGAGAAAACAGAAGCCCAGAGTTGGTGTCACAGAGGAAACTAGGATCCAGAACTCCTGACTCCCAATCTACTGTTCATTGAATCAGGATGAGGAAGGCTAGCAATTTAAGTTACAGAATTCTAAGAAGCAAACCTATCCTTCTACACACCATAATAAAGGTCATAGAAACCACAAACAAGACACCTTGAAATGAATCACAGCAGAGAGAATTTAAGGCGCAGTGGATAGAGCATGGGACTTGAAAAAATTGATGTCCAGAAAGAACAAGTGAATTACTCCAAGTCACACAGGAAGTAAGGGCAGAACCAGTATTCGAACCCAGGTCCTCTGATTCCAAATCCAATATTCTTTCTACTGCCCTGGAGTCAGCCTGCCACAGTGACTTGAACTGCTAACAACTTTTCTTTGACCCCAGAGATCCAACCCATTCTGAATCTATCTAACTGTGTTATTCCTGAATCCACATCCCTCCATCTTCTACCCAAAAATATTATGAGATAATGTATCAAGAGATTTAATAAAATCCAGGCCAAATATATTTATAGTATTCTCCTTCTCTATTTTAGGCAGTTATGGGGTGCCATAGTGCAAAGAACTCTTGAAGATAGGAAGACATGAGTTCAAATCTAGTCTCAGTCACTTACTAGCTGTATGACACTGGACAAGTCACCTCTGTTTACCTCAGTTTCCTCAACTGTAAAATGGAGATAATGATGGCACCTATCTTTCAGGGTTGTTGTTAGTATCAAATGAGATAATAATTGTAAAGCACTTAGCATAGTACGTGGAACTATATATGTACTATATAAAATAAGCACTATAAAAATTTTAGGAATTAGCATCATCATCAATTTTGTAACCCTGTAAAAAAGGAAATTAGATAATATCAAGATTAGACTCATTTTTTTGATAGGGTTACCAAAATGATGGAAAAGGAAAATGCTATACGTATCATTTACCTGGATTTGTTTAAAAGGAACAAGTATTATGTTCATCAGATGATCTAACAGTACAAACTTGGGAGAGATCATTAATACATCAGATGACTGAATTTACAAAGATTTTGATAGGCCAAAGATATAAGCTAAATCTAATCAGGTGAAATTTAATAGGGATAAATATAAAACAATAGTTCTCAAGCTTTTTCATCTCAGGACCCTTTTGCATTCTTAAAGATTAAGAAACTCCCCGACCAAAGATCTTTCACTAACATGGGTTATATTAGAAATGAAAATATCTTAGCATTATTATGAAAATAGTTTTAACCCTTGAGTACTCCCTGAAAGGGTCTTGGGAATCCTTAGAGGTTCACAGTCCACACTTTGAGAACCATTCATGTAGAAGTGTTACACTTAGGAGGGAAAATCAATTTCACTAGCAGAAGTAAGTGATGGTGGAGGGTTGGTAGTGCTGGAATGTTATTCCCATTGAAAATAGGCTAAAGTGGGAACAACATATACATCTAAAAGGGTATGAAAGTCTTCTAAATTTAGAAAGAAATAAGAGGGTGAGAGAACAGGATAAGGAGGGTCTTCTAGAACAGCATATAGATTAAGAATTAGGGAGATGTGGGAGAGAATAAGGGAAGGACTCTAAGTGGGTAAATTAAGGAATAGAAGGGCACAGTAGCGGGTAGAAGTAAATTAGATGTGTGAGGAAGGATAGGGTAAATAGGACAGGTAGGATGGTGAGGAAAAATTGGGTAGGGGGAAATACACAATGAGTAACTACCTTTGAAAAGTACAGCTTTGAATGTGAATGTGAATAAAATGGATGAAATGGAAAACAGAATGAATCAAAAATCAGAATTTCACAATATGTTGCTTAAAAGAAACAATTTTTTTAAAATGATAGATACATAGAGTTAAAATAAAGAGTAGGAATAGAATTTATTGTGTTTCAGCTGACATTTAAAAAAAAGCAGGGGTAGCAATCAGGATCCCAGACAAAGTTAAAACTAAAATAGAATTAATTAAAAGATAAAAACAGGGAAATTACACTACGTATCACCACTATTACTCAGTATTGTTTTAGACCATTTAAAATAACTGTAGACAGTATAAAATACCTGAGAATATGCCTGCCAAAATGGACTCAGGAACCACATGAACATAATTATAAACACCCATTATACAAATAAAGTCAGATTTAATATTTGAAAAAATATTAATTATTCATGGGTAGGCAAAGCTGGTATAACAAAAAATGACAATTTTGCCCAACTAATCTATTTATTTAATGCCATCCCAATTAAATTACTAAAAAATATTTTATTGAGTTATAAAAAATAATAACAAAATTCATTTGGAAGAACAAAAGGTAAAGAATTCCAAAGAAACTAATAAAAATGTAAAGGAAGGAAATTCAGCAATACCACATTGTAAACTACATTATAAGGTAGCAAATATCAAAACTATCTGATACCAACTAAGAAATAGAAAAGTAGACTGGTAGAACACAGTAGACATATAATACACAGTAGTAAAGGACTATAGTAACCTTGTGTTTGACAAATGCAAAAATTAAAGTTTTAGGGATAAAAATTCATTATTTGGTTATATCTATGTAAGCATATCTGTATATGTGTATATGTATGTATGTATAATATGGAAAGCTGGAAAACAGTCTGGCAGAAATAGGGTATAGACCAGTATCTTAAACCTATACCAAGATAAGGTCAAAATGGATAGATACATGAGCTAGGTATGAAGGGAGATGTCACAAGAAAATTAGAAGAACATGGAGCATATTACCTATCAGACTCATGAGTAAGAGAATAATATATGAAGAAACAAGAAATAGAGTTGTGAGGTGTAAAATAGATAATTATGATTATACTAAATTGAAAAGTTCTTGTACAAATAGAACCAATGGAGCCAAGAAAGCAGAAAATTGGGGGAGGGGGGGAACTTTCATAGACAATCTCTCAGATAAAGCTCTCATTTCTCAAATATATAAAGAACTTGATCAAATTTATGAGAATATGAGTCATTCCCCGCCTAGTGAGTGGTCAGGCAGTTTTTCAATGAAGAAATCAAAACTATATATAGGCATATAAAAATGTTTTAAATCATTATTGATTAGAGAAATGCAAATTAAAACAGCTTTGAGGTATCATCTTATATCTATCAGATTAACTGATAAAATGATAGATGCCTTTCAAGTACGGAATGGCTAAACAAGTTGTGATATGCGATGGAATAATACTGTGATATAAGAAATGATGAGCTGGTGGACTTTAGAAAAACATGAGAAGACTTGGACCTATGAAAGAAGATGATCTTGACTTCCAGAGAAAGGACTGACAAAATATGTATGTATGTATGTGTGTGTATATATATATACATATATATACACACACACACACATATATACACATATATATGTAGTATTATCTTACATATATGTATATGTGTGCATATATGTATGTATATAAATACGCTATACTATATATGTATATGTGTGTATGTGTGTGTGTGTCTGTGTGTGTGTATAGTTGTGTTTAAGTGTAGCCTTCTCTAGGGCAGGATGAAGAGGGAGGGAGAAAAAAATAAAATAAAAAGTACACAGCGGAGAACAAAAGAAAATTTAGAAGGAAGAACAGAAAAATTGGGTAGTTTTGAAAACAATGTGTAGTATTTACTGCATAACTTTCCAAAAACATAAACATTTTAATATGGAAATTCTTTGTTTCATATTGAATCCTCTATTTCTGCTTTTTTCATGGAGATGTTCCTCTTCAAAAACTTTTTAAAAGAGAGATAATGGATTCTCTCTCCTTAAAGCTCTTCAAGCAGAGGCTGAGTGGTCATGTCCTTTCCAATATGGGTTAGACTAGAAAGCCAGAAAGGTTCCTATCAGCACACAAATTCTAGGAAAATAGCACCCTGCTCTTGTCACATGCTGACAAACTCTCTCCTAAATTACACTGATGCACTACCCTACATCTCTGCCCCTGAGACTGCTATTATAAGACTCCTAATATCTTTTTGATCATCAATTCATCACCTTCCAGTTATTTGGAATAGAGGACATAATGGGTGCCCCAATCACCAACTTCAGTCAGAATAATGAATCTTAGGAAAGAGAACGCGTAAGTAGTTGGAAGAGGAAGTTTTTTATTGCTGTCAAGGCAGGACTTTATTGATTTAAAGTTCATCTCACCTAAAATGGGGTCAGCACTCTTTAAATGACCATCAAATATGACACAGAGTTAGCCTGTAGATGGTGCAACCAGTCTTCCAGGGAAGCCAATCATAGAGACTAGAAAAAGAGGCAAAGTAATGATTCGTGGGGCAGCTAGTTAGGAAGACCTGAGATGAAATTTGCTCTCAGACACTTAATAGCTATGTGACCCTGGGCAAGTCATTTAACCTTGTTTGCCTCAGTTTCCTCATCTGTAAAAGAAACTAGAGGAGGAAATAACAAACCGCTCCAGTATCTTGGCAGTCCTTCAACTTCTTGAACCTACCTAGTAGCAAAGTCTTGAGTCTTCACTAAGCTAAATATATTTAGTTTCTTCTGTCAATCCTCATTTGGATTCAAGACCCTTCACCATCCTGACCTCAATGTCAATGCCTTTCTTAAACAGGGACACTTAGGACTGCACACGCTACTCCATGTTTAGTCTGACTAGAACAGAATACATTAGGTGATCCTTTCTTTTTTTTTCTTGGAAGCCATGCTTTTCTTAATGCTGCCCAAGGTTAGATTAAGGGTTTTTGGCTACCACATCACACTGATGACTCATATTGGGCTTGCCATCCAACTAAATGTACTCGGTAATACATTTCATCCCCAAATGATAATATAGGTCCAATTTGAATCACACCAAAACCCAAATTTCCATCCCACCAGATAGCAACCTAACAAAGCCATATTAAACAAAATTATGCCTAGGAAAAATTCCTATTAGTAAAAGCAAAATGTAGAAGGTAGGGAAAAGTTAGAAAAATATGATGGCATTTGCTGAGCTTTCTCCCCAGTTGAAAGTAGGGTTTAGAAATTAATATTTTCCCACTGTAGAAATCTTTCCAACTGATGCACATGTAACCTTTTATAACAATTTATTTAGAGATTTAAACAGTCCAAAAATCAATTCCTTAAGTACTAAATTCAGCAGGTCAATGAATTCCCAAGGAAAAGGAACAGACACTTCTTTCATTTTCATTTGAGCCCAGTGGAGAACGTCTATCTGTCCAAATGCTCATTCTCTCTTTCCTTTGCTGATTCTTCTTCTATGGTGGAACCACTAACTTACAGATATTCTCATATGCTCTATTCCACGCCCTTTTCTCTATCTCACTTAATAACTTCATTAGCTTCCATGGTTTCAGTTATCATTTCTATGCAGATGATTCCCAGATCTTTACATCCTACCCCAGTCTCTCTCCTGACCTGACCAACAGACTCTTGGACATCTCAGACTGGTCTTATATACAGCTCAGATTCAACATACACAAAACTAAATCCATTCTCTTTCTTCTAAACCCTCAGCCAGTGTGTGAATTTGTTTTGCTTAGCTGTGGCCATTTGTTATAAGGGTAAGCTTTTTATTATTGAGGGGTGGGGGGGAATGATAGCAATGTAAAAAATAAAAAATATAAAAATTATAATAAAAAATAAAAAGGGAGAAAGAAGCATGAGATCAGAAGGGAGATCCAAAGAACACACTGACAATAATGGCAGTATTGGTATTATCTTATTAAATTCAATATATATCTCTTAAAAAATACAAGCTATATATAATTTTGTGCTTCCATATATAATCCTCTTTTTCTATTCTTTGTATATTGAAATTTCATTTTTGTTGACAGTTAAGTCAAAAAAATTAAATTTTATATATGTATATATCATAAAAATCTGATATGCATAAGTGCATATATACATATGAATAAATGTCTACACTTTTTTTAAGAACTCGCAGACAAAAAATTGGAGTCAGTTCAAATAAGTCACTAGTCCATACATGAGAATCCCTGAAGATGCATATTGACTTAGTTTTAAAATGTATTTTATGTACATTTTTTTGTATCTTTATTTTCTTAAATATTTCCAATTACATTTTAATCTGGCTTCAGCACACTTGGGAGTGTGGCAGGTTATATGGGCTTGTGGGTCACATGTATTTGATGCTTCTGGTCTAAAATGACCTATAAGACAAGGATGCTTGACCTGATTTGTGTCATGGACTACTTTGGCAAGTCTTCTGAAGTCTATTGACCCCTTCTTTGAATAATGTTTTCTAAATGCATGAAATTAAATACGTAAGATTGCAAAAAAAATAAGTTATTTTGAAATATTGTTATAAAAAATATAAGTTCACAGACCCTAAGTTAAGAATTACTATGTTAAGATCTCTTAAAGCCTCATATTGGAGTCCAAAAACCAAGTCAAGACAACACCCAGCTCTTAGTACAGAGACTTTCATGAATTCTAGATGATAGGGACTCAAAAATACACCTACTATCTACCTTCTTACCCTTGAAGATCATTCTCTCCTTGTGGCCCTTTCCTCTACTTGGTCAGTTTCTACTAGAACCTCCATTTTAAGAAAAGTGATCATACCAGCCTCATTTACTCCCTCATGCCTGTCAGTGTTCCATTCCTGAGTGTCCCAACTTCTTTCTCCACCATGCCTCCTCAGTCCCGGAGTAACTCTTTCCCATATTCTTCTTTTTCAGTTTCCTTTCACATATTATCTTCCCCTGAGAGATATGATTA
Organism: Notamacropus eugenii; assembly: GCF_028372415.1. Classification (NCBI taxonomy): domain Eukaryota; kingdom Metazoa; phylum Chordata; class Mammalia; order Diprotodontia; family Macropodidae; genus Notamacropus; species Notamacropus eugenii. The sequence goes on along the minus strand of NC_092877.1, from coordinate 300,200,063 downwards.
TGAATAACCAATGATTTAGAGAGATTCAGTTTCTCCTTTTTTCCTAACATCTTGAATTTAAAAAGTTTAGTCTCTTGAAGGACATTGCTGATAATGAGATTAGACTCATTTTGTTGTTCAAGACCCTACCCAGGTGGAACAGCCATTGTGCTTTGTTTGGGCTTTGGCAGGGCATAAATTTTTTGGATAGATTGCCCAAGGTTAAAGAGATAGTCTCTCTCCATTTAAGGGTCACATGATATCATTCTCAGCACTTCATTGTAGTATTTTTGTATCATTTGTATTGTATTATTCATTGTAATATTCTTTTCTCTCATTAATTGTTAACCAATCAGAGTTGACTGCCACTCCTCTTCCAAAAGAGCATAGAAGTCCTGAGCCTGCCACCATGATTGCCTTTGGTCTAAGAGAGACAGCAAATGACCATCATCTTTATTTAATAGATGTGCTGGCACTGTTAACAAAATGATTAAATTGCCCAGAAGCTATGTCTCTTGAACCTGTAGAATATAAATTCCCTATCTGCTTTTCTTCTTACCTTGCCTTTGTATTTCCAGCACTTAGCAGTGTCTGGCACATAGTCAGAGCTTAATAAACGTTTGTTGAATTGCTTCCTTTAAAAATCGTCACTTACTAAGTAAGACTCCTCAGAACTTTGAAGATTCACCTAGTTTTTCATCTGTGTCCTACCTTTAGCCAATCTAGGTCCTGAAGTGGCTGCAATGAAACAACCAGTACCCATTCACATTGATTGCAGAGTCTAGGAAATTTTGAATTCTAGGCAAGCCAGAATGACATTATCTAATCAGTTGGCTGGAATATAGCCTTAAAGATAGCTTCATAAAAAGGGAAGTCTAAAGAGACATGTGGAGATCAGCTGCAAGGTCAGCAGATCTAACAAAATAATTGGATTTGGCATTGTGTGTTTGTTTTGGCTTCTGACTGTGAAATCATTTAAATCTTTTCCCTCCATCCATACCCCATTCCTAATCTACTCATACCACCACTCCAGTGGCAACGGAGATCCTAGCAGCTGAGAAGTAAAGGCAGAGAGCAAAGCTAGGGAGGCTAGATAATATGTTAAACATCAGGGTCAGGATACAAAAAGATCTCTGTTAGAAAGTTTGACTGAACTTAATTGGATGAAATTTAAAAGGAATACATGTAAAGTCCTACACTAGGATTCAATAATCAGCTTCACAAGAATAATATGAGCAAAGCTTGACCACATGGTAGGTTATTGTCAAAACATCTGAAGGCTTCAGTGAATTGGAAACTCAAGATGAGTCAATGGTGTCATACAACAACCCCCAGGTCCCCAAACCAATCCAAACACAATCCTAGGCTACACCCAAGGAAGAATAACACTCAGAACAAGAGAGGTAGTAGCCGCTCTGTATTCTACATTAGTCATACCTCATCTTGAGTATTGTGTTTGGTTCTAGGTACCACATTTATGGAAGCAACACTGTGGAGACCCTCCAGAAAAGGACAATAAAGATGGAGAGGGGACTCAAGATCATACCATTTGATGAATCCACTGAGGATCCTTAGTCTAAAGAAGAGAACATTGGGCAGGCTACAATACCTTCTTTCAAGTATTTGAAGTTCTGACACTTGGAAAAGGGATTTGACTTGTTCAGTTTATAGAATTAACACCAATGAATAGAAGCTACAGAGAAGTAATTTTAGGCTTGATGTAAGGACAAACCTTCTAAGACTCAGAGTTATCTCTAAATAGAATGGGCTGCCTTTGTAGGTAATGGGTTCATCCTCATTAGACTTCAGGTGAAAACTTGATGACCTAGAGACTCTCAGGAAAGAATGGGTTGGTTAAGATAACCTCAGGCATTCCTTTCAATGGTTCATTTGTGCATTTGGGTGCAGAGTTTTCAAGCAATATAAGCCTAAGAGATTGCTGTTTGTCCTTCCTTTGGAAGAGGACCTTGACCATAGGGAAGAGATGCCATGACGTGCAAGTGAGATGGGACTGTGCAAGGTCACCAGCCTCACTTTTTCCTCCAGAATCATCTGAGTCCAGTGACCAGATATGAACCATGACAATTCCTAATGATAAGCCTTATGTGCCAAATTTAAATTATAAATTTCAGGAAGATCATGAGCCTAGACCACCTCCCCCCATCTCCTCCTTAGCTGTTTTTCCATTGCTTTTGTAGCTTTGCCTGCAGACCAACCTTTTAATTTTTAATTATCATCATTTTCCCTGGTATCCTGTTCTGATACCTTTCTTTAAAAAAAAAAGCAATGAGAATAAATAAGTGAAACAAGTGAGAAATATAGCATTGTTTCATTTTTCATCCCTTCTTATGCTGATGTAAGGAGGCCATCCTGCACAAATTTTGAAGGATTGAAAAACCAAACAATGCCTAGAGAATGCACTTCAGTAGAGAGGTTGGAGGGCTATGGGGGCAGAATACTCCATGTGTTGTCAAACCAAGTCTCAGTATAAAGGACCTTGGCTCAACTGATTTTCTTTTTTCAAGAAAGAAATTCGATTCGGAGTTGATGGTGGGTTGAAGGGTATAGTCAGAAATTATGGAGATGTAAAAGCAGCAGATATCAATAAAACTTTTTTAAAAAACTAGAAAAATAACCCTTTAAGAAAAGATAATACAACTAGCTTGCCAGTTCCAGATTAGGCATCTATTTATAGTTCTCTTTCATGGTACAATTTATGGAGATTGAAATGCTTCTGAAGTGCTTTAGGGATACTTACTTATACATGTAATATGCTAATTGCAATTTTCATTAAATTTAATTCATTAAAAAAAAATATCCTTGACAATACTTTGGCTTAATTTGAGTTACCGTATGTATTTTCAACTAACACATTTTCATTTCTTTAAGTCTATTCTCCTCTACTTATTTGAATAATTCTAGGGTTACTTTCCTGGAAATGTAAGCTTTATTGAAAACAGCATTTGGGGTAGCTCTAGGGATTCACAGGTTTTTGATTTGTGGTTTTGAAAGTTCCCACTGTGCTGACATCTCCCCTCCTTTCTCATGACACTTTTATATTTGATGCAAGGTGTTGCACTAAGACATTGCTTTTTATACTTAACTCATCATATAGTTGGTTTGCTGCCCATCATCTTTCTCCGGATGTTAAAAGCAACACCTTGTAGTTCGTCCTGTTGAGTATGTGGCTTATCTGTCATTTTTTCACCTAATGAACCCTAGAAATAATTTCCCCAACTGCCTACCTATTTTCCCACCATACTTGCCTTTTCTTTCCCCAGACCATAAGAATCCATCCTCAACTGCTTAGACTTTTTATTCACAGGGACTCAACTTGAATTAAAATCATTTAGGACTTCGCAGCTGAGGGTCAAATAACACGGTAAAGAGTGTTGGTTACTTTATCACTTCTTTTTGATCTCTATACTCAAATTATTTTGCATGTTATTTCTTAAAATTGCTTATTGATCTAGGATAGAAACATTTTGCCCTTACCAAGCTTCTTCTCAAGGCAACTAAGTTGCAAAGTGGATAGAGCACTGGTCCTGAAATCAGGAGGACATGAGTTAAAATCTGGTCTCAGACACTTACTAACTGTGTGACCCTGGGCAAGTCACTTAATCCTGTTTGCCTCAATTCCTGAGACGGAGAATGAAATGGCAAACCACTCCAGTATCCTTGCCAAGAAAACCCCAAATGGAGTCATGGAGAGTCTGAAATAACTCAAAGCAACAAAAGCTTCTTTTCAAGGTTGTTTTTGCTTTTTTCACTTTTGTCATCATAGCATCCTCATTTTTTATAGGCACAATAGCAGTATTGAAGGATTTTTTCCATTTACAAGAATCTCTAGAACTTATCTCCCCAAAATGAAAAGGATATCCTGCTTTCAAAGTTTAGTTTTCCATAGGAACATGTTGTTAATGAGTGTGTATAAGGGGGTATACTTCTGGTAACATCCTAAATGGGCCACTGTCATCTTTCCAGAAACCTCCTAGGGTCAGTGGGCCCAATACACTTCTGCTTAACCCCACTGAATCAGTATCTACTTGGTTGTTTCTAAACAATAAGAGAAATAGAATCAAGCAGTTTGGAGGTAGAGAAAAACCAAAAGGACTAAAGCTTAAAGAAAGTTGTCAAAATTTTTGAGGTTTATGCATTTCTATTAAGAGTATCCATGAGTGGAGTTGAGAGATGGAGTCTTGTGTGCGAGGAATGACTAGAAGGCTAATGTGACTGGATTGGATAGTGAGGGGAGTAATGGTTAAAGAGGACTGGAAAGGTAGAAAGGGGTCAGGTTATGAAGGGCTTTAAAAGTCAAAGAGAAGGATACTAAATTTGATTCTGAAGGTATTAAAAGGGGGTGGACAATATATAAAGCTGTCATAATTTTTGAAGAAAGAGAAAGAGAGAAGAGAGAGGTGGGGAAGAAAGAGGAGGGAGAGAGAGAAGGAGGGAGGAAGGAAAAGGGAGAGAGCAAGAGAGAGATTCAAGTTTATAAGGGCTATGGGAAGATTTTGGACTAGTACAGGGGAGAGAGACATACAGACAGAGACAGAGAGAGAGAGAGGAGAAAGAGAGAAAGAGAGAGAGAGAGAGAGAGAGAGAGAGAGAGGGAGGGAGGGAGAGAGAGCGCTGAGTTAAAGAAGAGGAAGAAAATGAGGAAGTAGTTATGTTTTTATTGGGTTGCCCAAGTCACAATAAACGCCAACAAACATTCCAAACAACAGCATTTCTGGACCTCAATTTACTGCTGAGTTATTGGACATAACCTTAGTTCTACATTCAGAAAAGAAAGGATTCATTGTAAAAGAGTTTTGAATTATAGTTTAGTTAAAGCAGGTTTTTAAAACCAGGATAAATGGAATTAAAGGGATAAGTTGATTGAGATGGAGAAACTGGCTCAGCCCATATATATACATATGTATATATACATACATACATAGTTTCTTACAACTATGTCTATGATCTTATATATGAGAGGTAGTGCAGTGTGATGGATAAAGAGCTTGTTTCAGAATCAGGAAGATATGAGTTCAAGTCTCACTTCTGCCACATAGGTGACTCCGTGATCTTGTCAGTAACCCAGGAAACCCTCTAATGCTATAAATTGTGGGAAGGTACCAGTCTACATTTGTAAAGGAAGTTCCTAACCAGGAGCAGATAAATACAAAACAAATTGGATACGCAGATATAGACGGAGATAGACACTAGAGATGTGGGTATGTGTTTATTTGTGGCACTGATGCCTTTTGTTTTTATGTTATAATGATTTACAGATATAGCCCCATTCCTTTCCAGTGACACAAAAAATAGTTCAACTGAGATGTGACTACATCTGCTAGTATACTCAGTACTCCATACCCAAATTTCCCCACCTCTTTAAGGAATAAAGGGAGTTGCATTGATTCATCTCTTCTCCCAGACCAAGATTGGTCATTATAATTATACAGCTTTTGGCTTCATTTTTGCGTTCATTTACATTACTGTAGTTTTACTGGTGTCCCTCATTTCCCTGTCATCTGTTCATACACTCACCCCTTATACTTCATAGCAAACCTATAAAGGCTTTGAGTACAGGATTCTGTCCCTCTATTTGCACTAAAATTTCAGGCACTACCATCAACCTTCAATGTCTGTGGTATCTAAGAAGTGTTCTATGAAGGTCCCACTTAGAACAGCATCAGTGTATGTATATTAGCACATCAAAATAGCTTATGTTGATGTATATCTGAATTTTACTTTGGACTTTTGGTGTATTAAATAATCCTTCTTTGGTTGTTGTTGTTCAGTCACACCCAACTCTTTGTGACTCCATTTGGGGCTTTCTTGACAAAGATACTGGAGTGGTTTGCCATTTCCTTCTCCAGCTCATTTATAGATGAGGAAACTGAGGCAAACAATGTTAAGTGCTCGGGGTCCCATAGTAAGTGTCTGATGCCAGATTTGAACTCAGAAAAATGAGTCTTCGGATTCCCATTCCAGTGCTCTATCCTCTGCACCACCTAGCTAGCCCCAACCTCTATGGTAGTACAGGACTAAAACTCAGAAAACTAAAATTCTGATACTGGCTTAGCCATTAACTAGGTTTGGATCCCTTGGAATCACATCTCTTTCTCAGGCCTCATTCCTCTTCATAAAATGAAACAGTTGGATTAAATGACTTCTAAGGTCCCTTCTGGTTCACAGGGTCTAGGATTCTATGGTTGATTATAGTATTAATCTAGGCTAGAAATATTAACCCCTTATGATATATGAGGCTCTTGTTTTAAGCTCTTCACAATAACGATATAGAACTCAGAGAAAACAAACATGGCCCCCAAAGTCAACTTTCAAGAACGGATCAGAGGGAGAAATGAGAAAACAAAAATAAAATGACCTATATGTCAACATTTCCAGAATCTGTGATTTTGTCAAAACTCTCAAATCAAGTCAATAAAGAAGTCATTAAGTATTCACTCTATCCCAGGACTGGAAATTCAAAGAAAGAGCTCACATCCTAAATTGGGAAGAAAACAATGTGTAGATGAATATGGAGGATGAACTGGAAAGGCCTCTTACACAAAGTAGGATTTGAATTGAGACTTGAAGGAAATCAGGGAAGCCAGGAAAAGAGAAAAGGAAGGTAAATATTCCAGGCATGTCAGGGTAGCCATGCAAGGAGTCTGGAGATGAAGTCTCATGTGCAAGTAATGGCTACAAGGGCAATGTCACTTGATTGGATGGCAAGAGGAATAATGGCTAAGAAGACTGGAAAAGTAGGAAGGGGTCAGGTTGTGAAGGACTTTAAAAGGCAAACAGAGGATATTAAATTTCATCCTGGCGGTACTGTAAGGGGGAGGACAATATATAAATAACTATGTATTTATGAGACAGAGAGAGACAGAGAGGCAGAGAGAGAGATGGACGGTTGGGTAGGGGACAGGGATATGGCAGAATTTTGAAGGATGTTATCCTTCCAGCACCTTAGCACAAAGAAATTTACTTTATTTTTGTATATTTCAATGCAACAATTAAATTAATTAAAATCCAGACTTAGACACTTTTTAGCTATGTAATCTTGGACTTCTAGGTGGCACAGTGGGTAGAGTGTCAGGCCTGGACTCAGGACAACTCATCTTCCTAAATTCAAATCTGGCCTTAGACACTTACTAGTTATGTGACCTTGGACAAGGTACTTAACTCTGCCTGAGTTTCTTCATCTGCAAATGAGCTGGAGACCAAAATGGCAAACCACTCCAGTATTTCAGCCAAGAAAACCCAAATGGGGTCATGCAGAGTTGGACATGATTGAAATGACTAAATAACAACTACCATAGAAGGATCCTTCATTATATTAAAAATACCAAGTAAAATTCAGATTTACATTCTAACATAAGCTATTTTGATGTGCTAATATATCTACAGAGACTTTGTTCTTAATAGAGCCTTCTTAGAAAAATTTTTAGGTATCACAGACATTGGAGGTTGATGACAGTGTCTAAAACACTAAGCAAGAAAGATTTTAGTGCAACTCAAGGGATAGAACCTGTACTCAAAACCGGACCTTTTGTTATTTAGGCAAAACCTTAACTATAAAGGATGAGTATGTGAACAGATGTGAGTGAAATGAGGAACACCAGGAAAACTAAACCTCTGTTTGCCTCAATTTCCTCAGCTAGAAAGTGAGCACCTACCTCGCAGGGTTGTTGTGAATTTAAACTGAGATATTTGTAAAGTACTTAACAAAATGCCTAGCACATAGTTGGTACTATGTAAATGCTACTATTATGATAATAGTAGTAGTAGTAGAAGTAGTAGTAGTAGTAGTAGTAGTAGTAGTAGTAGTAGTAGTAGTAGTAGTAGTAGTAGTAGTAGTAGTAGTAGTAATAGCAGTTTCTAAGCTCCCAGTGATTGGTGGTACAATGCTTGGCACATACTAGACACCCAGTAAATGTTGGGGAAATGAAATGTACTCTTTCCTGGATGTAGGGCCATGAACTTGATGACTTCTCAAGGTCTCTTCCGATCCATGACACCATAGAGGAAATACCGCCTCTCCTTTTCTCACAGTCAGGGTCAGCCCTCTGTTCCCTCAAAAACAGTTGAGCGGGTAAATTATGAGGCTAGAGGAGCAGCTTCACTCATTGAGGAGAGACAGAAGTGTTTCATTTTCTAGAATACCTAGTCAGAGGTACATAGAGATGAAGGTGCTGGCTCACACCTTATTTCGCTGACCACCTGCTATCCAATGTGAACTCTAGTCATTTCACAGCCACAAACTCTTGCACAATTAACCACGTCCATGTTTCTTTCAATCTTCCAAAGCAATCTGGTGATGCATGGGCCTGATATTGGATTCCACTATGACTGGTTTCTGGTATTTCTGAAGAGGGTAATGACAGAATATTTCTCAAAGGAAACAAAAAGTTAGAAAAATAAAGAGATTGTGGAAGGAAGCGGAGTCTCAAGAAAAAAAAAGTCTGCACAGTACTTAGAAATGGTCAAAAGCAAGTGAGGATGAGCACGTTTTCTATGCACCCCTGCCTTGAGTCACTGCACTCAGATACTGTAAGAGACCTTGTGCCATTTCCCAGAAGGCAATCTCTTTTCTCAATTTTAGTCGCCATATAAGGAGGCATGAAGATTTTTTTTTAATTTGCAAAGCAGGCACTTCTGGTATAGGTGTTTCAAAAAAGCTATTACAAGAACAGAGGTAATATCTTTTGTGCTTAATTCTCCCCCATGATGGAGACAAGCAAGAAAAAATTTGCCTCTGGAGTCATTTTTTCTCTGAAACAATCAAACAGGCCTGATTCTTTGTTTTGTGACAAGGAAAGCTAGAATACAGATTTAAAGTTGGTGCAAGTGAAATATTGAATGTGAAATTTAAGTGAAAAACTATTTGTAAGTTCTAAGGGTCAATGGCTTAAAACTATGGCTAAAAACGCAGCGTCAAAGAGGGCAGGTAAAGAGCAGAAGAAACCAAGATATGCTTGGAGGAATTTTTTTTTTCTGGAGCCAAGATGAATATGAAAGCTCTCTGCTTTACTCTATAGCACCCGGGAACAAACTTTTTGCTCTGTACTCCCTTTGATCATAAGATGGATGTCTGTTATTTGAGATCTGTAGGCTAATATTCTATATAAATCAGGCCCAATGTGTGTGCAATTTGAATTTGTCTTTGAACTCTCATCTGGTCTCTGTGGGAGTCAAAAGTCACTTGTTAAAGATAATTCCAGTGTGTTGTGTTTAGTTTTATTTGTTTTACAAAATAAAAAATTATTTTTTTCAGATTTTGAGCTTAGAATGCCTAAGCAGGAAAAAAAAAAACCTTAGGGATCATCCATTTTAACTCCCTCATTTTATAGATGTGAAACTGAAGAATAAGGAAAAGATTATCTCAAGGTGATACAGATGATTGATGGAAATCAAGATGTAAGCTCTGGAGTTTTGTGCTAAGTGGAACAGTGGACAGTGTCAAGAAGATTCCTCTTTCTCGGTTCAAATCTGGCCTCAGGCATTTACTAGATGTGTGACCCTGGGCAAGTCACTGTTTGTTTCTGTTTTCTTATCTGTATGATGAAATGGAAGAGGAAATGGCAAACCACTCCAGTATCCTTGCCAAGAAAATCCCAAATGGGGTCATGACGAGTCAGACACAACTGAAAAACAACTGAACAATATCAAAACAGCATCTGTTCCGGAACACCGGGTTTCTCACCATCTTATAGATTCAACCTAAGATTCAGACCTATATTCTGACCCCAAGTTCTCTGCTTCCTTCCCCAACCCCTTCTGATCAAATCCTCTAGGAGTGCTAGATCAATAAGAAGATCTTTTTAACCAACTGCGTTTACCATGGTTGAGTCTTATAACATCCTTTGACATTGAGTTTCCTCAACAGTAACTTGCTCTGATTGGACTAGATTGTCTCCTGCCTTTAACATGCTATATTACCATGATTCTATGAGATTGACTGGGCTAGCTCCACAATATGGAAAAATGAGCCAGGTGTGGTGGCACATACCTATAATCCTTGCTACTGGGAAAGGTTAAGGCAAGTGGGTCATTTGAGTTCCAGAGTTCTGAGCTCCCACAGGTCTCAAGTTGATTGAGTGTCTGCATTAAGTTCAGTACTACAACAGTAAGCCCCTGGCCATGAAGAGCCTAAAGAGAGACAAAACATCCTATTTCAGAAAATCATAGCAGATTAAGATATTCATGCTTTCTCTCTTCTTGCTGAGGGGTTTACTTCCTCGTTTGAGAAATCCATTGAGCTTCCTCCACTGGCTATGTTCTCAGAGGCAGAGGCAGAACCTGTTTGGAGGGAAAAGGCAAGAATGAGTACCTTGGAAGTTTTGGCTCCATGAAGAATATAAAGAACAGAGAGGGTCTAGGTTAGATATAAGGGCCATGATTGAGAGATTGAGAGTTTAGAATAGACAGAAAGGGAAAATGATAGTAAAGAGAGTGAGGGAAAGAAATTCTCTCTAGAATGAGGCACCAAAAAATGCAATTTGAAAAACTAATGAATGAGAATTGAAGGTGAGGAGAGGAAGACGAAATTAATTAACTCAGAGGAAAAAAGAGGAAAACAATGAAAAAAAAAGATAAAAACGGGAGATAAAAAGGAACTCATAGCAAAACTTCAAAGGGAAAGGCGCAACAAACCAGAGGGGAAGGTCAGGAACAAGTTAAAGAGAACTGATGGAAATATAGCCCACTTGAAAATGGTATAATGGCATGGGTGATGTCCTTTGATTCATAAGAAAACTGGATTTAAGTGAGGCAGAAAGATGAAGCTAAAGGAACTGAAGAGACATAGTACATTGTTTACAATGGGAGGGGGGAATATAACATAAAAAATTTATAGACAAAAATAGCAGAAAATATATATATATGAAATATATATATGAATTAAACAAGAAAAAAAAGAAGAGTGATAGATTGGATTAGGAAACAATCCTTTGTTTACAACAAACACCCACACACAAAAAAACAAAGACATCTATACATAGGATAAAATTGAAGGGATGTAAAAAAAATTTACTAGCCATTAAACTTTCACCCAAACCCTTCTAGAAGAGAATTTTTTTATTTTAAAAGAAAAAGCATATCTTAGAAACTTGTCCATATTTCCTTTGAGGTAATTTTTCAACTTTTCAATAATTCAAGACAGACTGAGTACTTGGATATTTGTTAATTCTAAGATGAAATCAGTCATAAGCCCTTAATACTTGAAGAAACTTGAGCAATATCTGAGTGTAATACATACATATTATAGATTTAGAGGGTATACCATTAGATATGCCTTAGGTATGTCCTACTATATTTATGAAATTCCTTTACATCAATAGAAGTTGGAAATGTTATATCCTCCAAGAAAGTTAATGTAGACTTTGGCTTTATTAAAAGTTATATATAGTGTCCAGAGATGATCCAATTTTACTCTGCTCTGGCTGAAGCACAGTGTAATGGGATTCCTCATCTGGAATATTGTGTGGAGTTTAAAATGTACCACGTTTAAAAAAAGGAATTGATATGCTAGAGAGCATCCAATGAATGGCAACCAGTTTAGTGAAGGGCCTCAAAATCAAGCCAGATGAGGACTGATTCAAGTCGACATGGATTTATTAAGTGCCTAGATATACAAAGCACAGTGATAGGTATAGAGAATAAAATGGCGAAAAAAAAAAGAAACCCAGTTCCTGCCCTCAGGCAGCTTATAGTCTATTGGGAGTTAAGGGAGAAGAACAATATAAACACAGACAAGTAAATGCAAAATATTTGTTGGGGAGAGGGATGGTGAAAATCCGAAAAAACAGGGAGGATCATGGCATTTGAGTTGATCCTTGGAGGTAAGGATTCCAAGAGGTGAAGATGAAGAGGGAAAACATATCAGGCATGGAAGGGAGAAATGGAATATTCAGTGTCTTTGACAAGAAAACTCCACAAAAGGTCATAGAGAGTTGGACATGATTGATATGACTGAACAACAAAAACAGCTTCTTGAGTAAGGGAATAACACAGCCAGACCTGTATTTTAGGAATATCCATTTGGATTTATAGCCACATTTTTGGTGTGGCTTCAAAGAACTAGACACCAAATAGGTTGAAGAATGGCTAAGCAGTTTATGATATATTCATGTAATGGAATATTATTGTTCCTTAAAAAGTCAAAATATGAAGAATTAAGAGAAACTTGGAAAGACTTTATTAACTGCTGCAGAATGAAGTAAGGAAAACTAGGTGAATGATTTACCAGATTGCCACAATAATGTAAAGGAAAACAACTTTGAAAGACTTTGGAATCCTAATCAATGAAATGACCAATATTGATTTTGGTGGACTAGAAATGAAACTTTTCTCTTGCTTCTCAGCAGAAAGGTGATGGACTAGAGATGTAAAATGAGACATACATTTTCAGACTTGGCCAATAAGTGGATTTGTTTTACTTGACTGTATTTATTTGTTACAAGGAAGAGCTCTGGGTGGGGAGAGAGTGTGGGAAATGGGGAATAAGTTCATGGGAAGTGGCAAGTACAAAAGAGGAAAAAGAGAATATCAATGTTACATATGTACACAAGAAAAATAAAAAGAAATTCAGAATGGGACAGAGAGACAAAGTAGGCCATTTTATTACTAACTTACTGAATTTAATATGCACTTACATTATATTTAACAGTCCATAGTTTTGCATGCAATTCACATTTTTATCGTTGTGCAAGTATTTATTGATGATTGTTGTGTTTGTCACAAAAAGAAAAAATAAAATGTTCTTATAATGTTGCTTTGACAACTCTGTGGAAGACAGATTGGAATGGAAAGACTTGAAGCAAAAAGTCTCTTAGTGGTCCAGGAGAGAGGTAATGAGAAATGCAGTGGAGAAAAGGGAATAGATGGAAGAAATGTGAATTAAAATCAACAAGACTTGGCAAATGAGTGTATAGGGGGTGAGGGAAAGTTTAGAGTTGAGGATGAACCTGTGCTATTGAAGTCAGAAAGATGTCAGTACCTTAGACAGAAAGAGGGAAGGCAAGAGGAGTGCACTTAGGAGGGAAAGACAAGTTCTCTTTGGCACATATTGATATTGTGGTAACTATGAGATATGTGGGTATCAATGTCTAGGTGGCTGTTGGAGATGGAGAATGAAAGCTCAGAAGAGAGGGAGGGGGGTATATGGATATGGGATTCATGAGCACAGAGATGATCATTGAACATGTGACAGATGATGAGAAAGAACATAGAAAAGAGGGTCCAGGACAGAGCTTTGGTGTGTACTCACACATCTCTGGTGGGATATAGGTGCTGACCTAGCAAAGAAAACAGGGGTGGGGTGAGAACCAGCACAGAAAAGAATAACGAAAACACAGGGCAAAAAGAATACACAGAGGGAATCCATCAATGATGTCAAATGGTACAGAGAGGTCAATAAGGATGAAAACTGAGTCAAGAGAATTGGATTTAGCAACAAAGAAATCTTTGGTGACCTTAGAGAAAAAGATAGCAGTTTCAGTCAAGTGCAGTAGTAGGCAATCAGTTTACAAGGGTTGAGAAAGGGTTGAGTTTATAAGGTAGAAAAATAGATGCAATGAATATAGATAGGTTTTTCGGAGATTTGGTTGTGAAATGGAAAAGAGGAATAAGGGGTAATAGCATGATCAAGTGATTGTCTTTTTAAGTGCAGGATTGATTTGAGCATGACTTTAGGCCATAGGGGAAAAGCAACAGATAGAGGGGAAAAAATATCAAAAGGGCAGTTTCCTGAATTAGATGGGATAGAACAGAGGGCAAAAGTAGAGAGAGAAGAAACTAAGGATATTTAACCTGAAGAAGAGGTTTGGAGTAGGGCCTGATTAATTATTATCTTAAGTATTTGAAAGATTGCCATGCAGAAGAAATATTAGTTCTTCATGGCCATCAGAGAGCAGAACCTGAAACAATGGGTAAAGGACATAAACATGCAAAAATGCAGTATGTAACTTCCTAACAAATAGAACTATCCAAAAGTGTTGTTTTGGGAAAGAGTGGGTTCCTCTCCATGGAGGGCTTCCATCAGAGGCTTCCTAGCTATGATGTACAAAGGATTTCTGTTCAGATGTAATTTGAAGGAAATAACCTCTGAAGTTTATTCTAATTCTCTTATTTGGTCATTGTGTAATTCTGGCCTTGGCAAAAGAAGACTGCATCCCTAGGAGTAAGTGTAAGGCATAGGTTCTCAAAGTGGGCAATCTGAAACTAGTGGGGAAAGAGGTTGGTAACCTCAGGTGCAACTGAGGGTGGAGCATTGAATAAAAATAAGGGTATTGTGGAAGCATAAAGAAAGAAGAGGAGAAAATTTTTTAAAACCATTCATACATTTCATCTGTTGTGTAATAGAATTAAAGTTGCAGTGATTACATTATTTTCCAAATAAACACACAAAATGCAAGTTATAAACATGAGTGGTCAAGTCCACCGACAGGTCTTAACAAGCAAGTGTTGGCAGGTGAACACGTCACACATTGTTGGGAAGTTCAGAATGCATTGGCAGGAATATGTATGTAATGACTTGTTTACAATACAATACTATGCAGTTACATGACACAATATTGCATCATCAAAATTTCAGTATAGGAAAAAACCACAAATTTACAATAAATTATTACATTTAAGATGCATCTTTTAAAAAATATCTTATATTCTTTTGAAATGACACAAATTTCAAATAAAACCATTAAAGGGTTAAAGAAAATAGATTTCTAGGGGTTACTAAGAAATTTTCTTTTGAAAAGGAGTGAGTAGGCCAAATAAGTTTAGAAACTCTGTCTAGCAGAACTAGAAAATCTATCTGATGAACATAGAAGCTTTTACAACTTGAGTACCAAGAGGAAATGATATGTTGAAATTTGGTTAATCTAAGGAGCTTTCAATATGGAAAACTGGCAGATAATTGAAAGGGAAGAATAGCTGAGAGATGAAAAGAAGAAATGAGATCAGCCATCTTGTGCAAGAAAATAAATATACAGCCTGGCTAAGGAATGGCATTAAGAGAACAAGATTTTGATCAGAAATTTTGAACAGAAGTTTCAATCAGATATCAAAAGAAAATAATCTGTTATAAGGGGAAACACCTGAAAGAATCTTAGATTAAGGAGAAACAAGCTCATTTTTATCATGAACTAGCGTCAGATGAATTTGTACAATGGATTGTCTGCTGACTTAGGGTCTCTGGGGAGTGTGGAGCAAGAAAGGCTGAGGAACCCAGAGTGGGAAACTAGATATAAAGAAGTCATTCTGGAGAATTTTCCCCTTGAGTCCTTGAAGGTCCAGGTTGGTGAATCTTCTCCAATGGAACTCTTGGGAATGTCTTCTGATGGTAAATGATAGTAATATGAGGGAACAAGGAAAAGGCCCTTCTTGGGGAATAGAAGCTTCAGACCTAATAGGACCTAGAACATGTGATGGAGAAAGGCTAGGAATTTGGAACAGCTAGGTTGAACAGTGGATAGAGTGCTGGTCTAGGAATGAGACTGAGTTTAAATCTGGCCTCAGACACTTACTAGCTGTGTGACCACAGGCAAGTTACTTAACTCTGTTTGCCTCAATTTCCTCATCTGTAAAATGAGCTGGAGAAAGAAAGAAATTGCAAACCATTCCAGTACCTCTTCCAAATGGGGTCATGAACAGTCAAAAGCAACAACAGGGATTGGATATAGTCAAGGTGTGATATTAAGGTCTCAAGATCCTGATGGAATTGGAGAAACATAGGGAGAAAAGGAGATTGCATTGCCAGATCATAAAATTTGCTTAGCAAGCTGACTGATACTACATGTGGGGTACCCCATTCACAAGAGAAAGAGGATTTTGGGCCACTAGTCAGGGTGCACAGAGGGGCTTAGAAGCAGTACCACATGGTTTAGTCTAATTGGGTGTGCTAAGGATTTAGAAGAGGATGGGACAGGAATTGTCTTCAGCAATCACATGGACATTGAATATGCCCAGATGGCAAGATTTTAAATAGTTTAAGCATGTGATAAAGGTCTAGGTGCCAGGCTCCAGAAAAGGAAATCTTTTCCAAGATCTTGGTGAATTTCTGAGAGAGAGAAAGTAGTGGAGAGAGCTTTTCCAAGCCTTGTTCATAAGATTATAGATTTAGAGCTGGAAAAGAACTTAAAGCTCATCAAGTGCATCTTCTTCACTTTACAAATGAAGAAACTGAGATGCAGAGAGGTTAGTAGTTTGCCTAGTATCCTACAGTTAATACAAATCTGACGCAGGATTTGAACCCAGATCTTTCTGACTCCAATTCCAGAGTTCCATGAAAAATGTCAGGCTGTCATGTTTATTCTACATCTGAAGCAACAGCTCTGGAATCCATTGCTATGTGGATACTCTCACAGCCTCTACCCTAGTTCAGGTACTCATCACCTTTGTCTTGAAGGACTGGAATACTAACTGGTCTCTAGTCTCTTCCCCACTCCAATTTATTTTCCATATATAGCTAACAAATTTATAGTCCTTAAACACTAATATGATCATATTATTCCCCCACTCAAAACATCTTCAAAGCTCACCAATGTTTCAAGGACAAATGATGCAATCTTCAATCTGACACTCAAGGTCTTTAAATAATTTGACTTCCATTTACCTCATTTCATACTGCTCCCATTTCACACACCCTCTATTCTCATCAAAGGAAGGCACATACACAAAACAGAAGGATATTGAAATAGTCTAGGTATGAGGCAATGAAGACCTTCATTAGAATGATGGCAACTTCAAAGGAAACAAAACATTATATAAAAGAGACATTATAAAGGGAAAATTGATAGGACTTGGCAACAGATTAGATATAAGAGGTAAGGGAGAGTGAGGAGTCAAGGATGACATCTAGATTGCAAACCTGTATACCTGGAAGGATTGTGACACCCTCTACAGTAATAGGGAATTTAAGAGGAAGGGATTTAGGGGGGTGTGGAATATTGCTATGGTAACGGCATAGCACACTAAGAGGAACAAGTCTTATGCCTGACCAGCAGGCTGCTCATCCTCCTGTGGAGCTCACAAGTAAAAGAATGAGGCGGGAGAGCAGGTCGTGAAGCAACTCCAATTTATTCAAGCAAGCAGTCTGATTGTATAGTCTCTGCCAGCCAGCCCAGTGAACCATGGTAACACACACAAACAAACCTGAAACTATAGTAATGAACACAAGCCTGAACTATAGTAGCAAACACAAACCAGGGGTGAGGCTGTCCCTTCCAGCGCCATCTTGTTCGCCCTTCCCTGCACTGGACTCAGTTTACCTGATGTCCGTCAGTGTGGGGTCCCAGATGGCGTGGCGCTCAGCGCCCCTTACAGAATATGAGTTTGTTTTTGGATATGCTGGTTTTAGGATGTCTGAGAGACATCCAGAGTCCAATAGGCAGTCAGAGATGCAAGCCTATTTGTATCAGTTTCGAATGGATCATGTGTATCAGATATATGTCAGACAAGTTTGCAGCAAAGGCGCTTTTTCTACTTAACTGTTGACTCTTAATGCTCACTACATAATTTTGTTTGTGCAAAAATTATTTCCAATTTGATCTTTTATAACTATCTCTATACCTTATTTGATGAAGAATTCTTCTTAGTTGTGAAAAGTATCTCCTTTGCTTCTCCTGTCATCTATTTATGATATGACCTTTATAGTTAGGTCAAGGATCCATTTGGAGTAGCATATGGTATGTGATGTTAGTCTAAACCTACTTTTTGCTATACTACTTTCCAGTTTCATCATACGTTTTTTGTCAGATGTTGAGTCCTTTCACATTATGGTCTTAAGGTTTACAGAACAATCTGCAATTAAGTTCAATTGCTTTTGGGTCTTGTTCACTTAATCCATTCCAGTGATCAGCTTTTCTAGTATTAAATAATCTTGATGATGAGCACTTTGCATGTAGTTTGAGACCGGGTAGTGCTAGGGTCCCTTCTTTCTCACCTTTTTTTGATTATTTTTTTTGAAATTCTTGACCTTTTTTCCCCTCCAGATAAATTTTATTATTTTTTCCTAGCTCTATAAAGTTGTCCTTCAGTAGTCTGTTTGGAACAGCACCAAATATGCAAATTAATATAGATAGTATTGTCATTTTTATAGTATTTGCACAGCCCAACCAAAAACAATTATTTTTCTCAAGTTATTTAAATATGTCATTATTTCTGGAAAGAATTTTGTGGTTTTATTTATTTAATTCTTGCACATGTATTTTTAGATGGACTCCTAGATATTTTGCATATAATGCAATGATTTCTTTTTCTGTCTCTCCCTGCTAAGTTTTGTTGGTAGTATACAAAAAAAAAATGATAATTTTTGTGGGCTAATTGCTTTTATTACCTTTTGGTTGAATTTCTAGAGTTCTCTAAGTAAACATCACTTAATATGCCAAAAGCACCACTTTCATTTCTCTTATTACTATATTAATTGCTTCCATTTCTTATCTTTGTCTTACTCCTGTAAAATCACTAAAATAATATCAAATAATAGTATTGGGGAATGGCAGCCCTTTTTTACTGTTGGTCTTATTGGAATGACCTTTTGTGCTTCTTCATCAAACATAATGCTAGCTCTTCAGTTTAAATAGACACTTTTTACCATATGAAGTAAAGGTCCATTTATTTGCATGCTTTTTAATGTATTTAATATAAAGAAGTGTTGTATTTCTTCAAAAACTTTTTCTGCACCTATTGATATATTTGTGTAATTTTTGTTATTTGTTTTGTTGTTAATATGATGCAAACCAACTTTGCCTCCCTGATATTAATCCAATCTGATCAAAGTGTATAATCATTACTGGAAAATCATTGTGCACAGTACTGGTAATGTTAGAATAATGATCAACTGTGAAAGACTTGGCTACTCTAATGAATACAATCCAAGACAGTTCCAAAGGACTCATGATGAAAAAATGCTATCCACCTCCAGAAAGAGAACTGATGAACAACGAGTGCAGATTGAAGTATAATTTCCTCACTTTCTTTTTTTACTTTTTGCCTTTTTGGTGATATGAACTAATACGGAAATATATTTCACATGTATAATTGATACTGTTTTTCTTACCTTCTCAGAGGTGGAAAGCAGGGAGAGAATTTGGAACTCAAAACTTAAAAAAGAAAAGAATGTTATACATAAGTAAATAATGCAAATTTTAAAATAATGTATTTTTCATATGTCGTTTTGTGCTGTACTTTTCTGTCTTTGCTCTGTTCTCTTCTAGCTTTAGGTATCAAGATAATATTTGTTTCATAGAAGGCATTTGGCAGGGTCCTTAATTTTTATAAATAATTTATGAAATATTAGTTAATTTTTCTTTGAATGATAAAATTCATTTGAAAATCTATCTGGTTATATGTTTTTAATCTAAAATTTCATTTAAAATTTATAATTTTTTCAAGATTGGGTTATTTAAGCTATTTCTTATTCTATTAACCTGAACATTTTATATCTTTGTAAATATTTATCCATTTCATTTATGCTATCAGTTTTATTGGAAGCATATAGTTTTGTAAATTTTTCATTTTCCTTTTTGAACATGGTCATTTGGCTTTCTTCTAGTTTTATAAATTAGTAAATTAGTCAGATTGGTTTCTCTATTTTATTAGTTTTTCAAAAAAAGTTGATAGTTTTATTTATTAATTCAATAGATTTTTATTTCCAATTTTTTCTATTCTTTCTTTGATTTTTAAAATTTCTTTTTTTATTTGAAGTTTTTTGTTTGATGTTTTTCAAGGTTTCTCTTTACTTCTATTCCTAATTCATTGATCTTTTCCTTCTCTCTTTTATTCATGAAAGTGTATAGAGACATATTTTACTGCTTTGGCTATATACATTTTTGATATGGTGTCTTATTGGCGTCATTTCTTTGATAAAATTACCTATTTTTTTTTTATGATGTATGCTATGACCCAGAAAACTCTGGAGGCATAAAAGGTTTGAATATCTTTCAAGGAACCTTCCTACTCCTATGGAAAAATTCCCAAAGTCATTCATAATCACAAAGATGAGGAGTTCTCTCACTGTGAACCTGTCCAAATCTTACCTTTACCCCCTACCTTCTGCCAGTCGCAGTGAAAAAGAGGAGAATTTTTCGTATGTGTTAAGGAGAGACTTCTCCCAGCTCTTTTTCAGGAGTTGGGGCCTCTGTGTCAGTAAGCACCCCAGCATAGACAGGAGAGCCCGCTATCACAGGTTCTTAGATCTGCATTCATAAAAGGAAAGGCAACTTTTGAGGGTTAACAATCACTTTAATCAAGCATATGTGCTTTAACCAAGTACATATCATTCACCTGATTCAGGGGAGTCAGCATCCTGAACTTCAAAAAAAATACAGAGAAATTAAAAGTCAATAGCCATGGCTTCCTCTGCCTGAATTTAACAGACAGTCCCAACTGTCTGACCATAGTTACCAGAGAGGGAAGCAAGACATCTGGATTATCAAAGCCTGGGGGGTCCTTTAGCACCCTCCCAGAGTCGTCATCTGGACAAACAAACACTCTTACAAAAACTAAGCCCCAAAATAAAACCTCATCCTCAGAGTCTTTTTTATTTTTTATTTATTTATGCATTTTAAGTTTTCAACATTCATTTCCACAAAATTTTGAGTTACAATTTCTCCCCATCTCTCCCCTCTCCCCATCCCAAATGCTTTGTATTCTGATTTCCCCTTCCACAAATGTGCCTTCCCTACTAGCACCCCTCCTTTTGCTTATTCCCATCTTCTTTCTTGTCCTGTAGGGTAAGATAAATTTCTGTACCCCATTACCTGTATTTCTTATTTCCCAGTTGCACACAAAAACAATTCTCAACATTTCTAAAACTTTGAGTTCCAATTTCTCTTCCTTCCTCTCTCCCCACTCATCCCCACTGAGAAGGCAAACAATTCAATGTAGGCTATATATGTGTAGTTTTGCAAATGACTTTCATAATAGTCATGCTGTGTAAGACTAACTACATTTCCCTCCATCCTATCCTGCCCCCCATTTCTTCTCCCTTTTGACCTTGTCTCTCCCCAGCAGTGTTTACTTCTAATTGCTCCCTCCTCCCATTTGCCCTCCTTTCCATCATCCCTCCCACCCTGCTTATCCCCTTCTCCCCTGCTTTCTTGTAGTGTAAGATACATTTTCATAACAAATTGAGTGTCCATGTTATTCCTTCCTTGAGCCAAAAGTGATGAGAGTAAACTTGACTTTTTCCCCCTCACCTCCTCCCTTTTCCCTTCCATTGGAAAAGCTTTTTCTTGCCTCATCTATGAAAGATAATTTGCCCCATTCCAATTCTCCCTTTCTCCTCCCAATATATTCTTCTCTCACTCCTTAATTTTATTTTTTTAGATATGATCCCTTCCTATTCAACTCACCCTGTGCTCTCTGTCTCTCTGTCTCTGTGTGTGTGTGTGTGTGTGTGTGTGTGTGTGTGTGTGTAATCCCTCCAACTACCCAGATACTGAGAAAAGTTTCAAGAGTTACAAATATTATCTTTTCATGTAGGAATATAAACAGTCCAGCTTTCGTAAGTCTCTTGTGATTTCTCTTTCCTGTTTAGCTTTTCATGCTTCTCTTGATTCTTGTGTTTGAAAGTCAGATTTTCTTTTCAGCTCTGGTCGTTTCATCAAGAATGCTTGAAAGTCCTCTACTTCATTGAAAGACTATTTTTTCCTCCGAAGTATTATACTCAGTTTTGCTGGGTAGGTGATTCTTGGTTTTAATCATAATGCTTGAATTGTTTCTTTCTAGCTGCCTGTAATATTTTCTCCTTGACCTGGGAACTCTGGAATTTGGCTGCAATATTCCTAGGAGTTTCTCTATTTGGATCTCTTTCAGGAGATGATTGGTGGATTCTTTCCATATTTATTTTGCTCCTTGGTTCTAGAATATCAGGGCAGTTTTCCTTGATAATTTCATGAAAGATGATGTGTAGGCTCTTTTTTTGGTCATGGCTTTCATGTAGTCCCATAATTTTTAAATTGTCTCTCCTGAATCTATTTTCCAAGTCAGTGGTTTTTCCAATGAGATATTTCACATTATCTTCCATTTTTTCATTCTTTTGTTTTTGTTTTGTGATTTCTTGGTTTCTTATAAAGTCATTAGCCTCCATCTGTTTTTTTCTAATTTTTAAAGAACTATTTTCTTCAATGAGATTTTGAACCTCCTTTTCCATTTGGCTAATTCTGCTTTTTAAAACATTCTTCTCCTCATTGGCTTTTTGAACCTCTTTTGCCAATTGAATTAGCCTATTTTTAAAGATGTTATTTTCTTCAGCATTTTTTGGGTCTCCTTTAGCAAGTTGTTGACTCACTTTTCATGATTTTCTTGCATTTCTTTCATTTCTCTTCCCAATTTTTCCTCCACCTCTCTTACTTGATTTTCAAAGTCCTTTTTGAGCTCTTCCATGGCCTAGGACCACTGTATTTTTATTTTGGAAGTTTTGGATGCAGAAGCCTTGACTTTTCTGTCTTCCCCTGATGGTAAACATTGTTCTTCCTCATCCAAAAGGATGGGAGGAGACATCTGCTCACCAAGAAAGTAACCTTCCATAGTCTTATTTTTTTCCCTTTTTTGGGCATTTTCCCAACCAGTTACTTGACTTTTGAGTCCTTTGTTAAGAGTAGGGTATATTCTGGGGGCCTGTAAGTTCTCAGTTCCTCCAAGATGGCACAATTAAGGGAGAAGAGTTACTCCCCAGCCTGGTTCAGGGCTGAGGATTAGATCAGCTGCTCAGTTCCCCCAGGGGCTTTACACTGAGAGCTCCAACAATGAAACAGTGGAGGCCAGCTGCTGCCTGCCACAGCCACCGCCAGCCATCACAGCTGCTGCTGCTGCTGCTGCTGCACTACCACTGCCACTGCCACCACTACCACTGCCACCTGGGGTCAGGGCTGGGGGAGGAACCCACTCCCTTGTTATGGAGGTGAAAAAACCCTCTTACTGACCTTTGAAGCTGCCCTTGGTGTCTGTGGGCCGAGGGATCTGTGAACCTCTGCTGCTGGGGATTCCTCCCCCAAGGCCTGCTCCTCCAGGTGCCATGCTGCCAAGGCTAGGCTGGGCTCCACTCTGTGTCTGGTGCAATAGACCCCTCCTGCCAGCCCTCCAGGTCACCCTGGGCTGGAAATCTCCTCCATTCCAGTCTGCGGCCTTTGCTGCTTCAGAATCCATTGAGAGTATTTCTTCACAGGTATTTTATGGGCTATGGGGGAGGAACTAGAGTAAGTGCATCTTTCTACACTGCCATCTTGGCTCCATCTCTCAGAGTTTTTATATACATTTTAGACTCAGAGGACATCACATCCCTTGAGAACCAGTGCCTCATTAACAAAAGATGTGGACCTTCTTACAAATCTTCCCAAACCTGACAATTGGTCAGAAAGAGTCTCCTTAATCATATTCAAATAGAGGCATTATACTTCTTGATTATACTAAGAGAAAAACAGCAAAAGATCCTATTTAACTTGCCATTAAAGCCTCAAGAGCAGAACTTTATGTATGACAGCAGATTTATGCAAAATGTTTGACTTTACTAATTTTTTTCTTTTTAAAAACATTTTGTTGTAAAAGATGGATCTCTGGGAGGGGAAGGTACATTGGAGGAACTCTAGACAATGTGAAAACAAAACATAATAAGAAAAACTTATGTTAAAAAAGAGAGAAAGAAAAACAGGTGTCTGGGCATCTCTTCCTTGTTGAATACTGAAGTCAATTATTTGAATACCTGTTTAAAACATTACATTTATCCCTATTGAATTCCATCTTATTAGATTCATCCAGGTACTCTAGTTTTTTAGGATCATTTTAGATCCTGACTCTCATCCACTAGGTTAACTATCCCTCCCAACTTTGTGTCCTCCCTATGCCTTTATCCAAGTCACTAATAAAAATGGTAAATGACACAGGGTCAAGTACAGATCCCTGGTACACTGCACTACAGACCTTGTGCCATATTGAGATTGAACCACTTAATAACTTCTCTTTGAGTATGGCCATCCAACTAGTTCTGAACACATCTTATTGTATGGGTAATGTATTCATATTTCTCCATCTTCTCCATAAAATAGTATGAGTTACTTTGTCAAAAGTTCTGTTAAAATCTTGGTAAACTATGTCCACAGTATTCCCCTCACCTGTTATAATACTGACAGAAAAGGAAATGAGGTTAGCCTGGTCTGACTCACCCAACAAATCCAATCTGTTATGAAGTCCTGTGTTATTACCTCACCCAACATCTTGTATATACTTCTCCTTTCTCTCCTCTGATTCTGGCACCAGTCTGGTTGAGAATCCCATCACCTCATGCCTGGACTATATCTAACACACTGTAGGTGTTTGATAAATGCTTGTTGATCTGACTGTTGCAATAATCTGTTGGATGGTCTCCCTGCCTCAAGTCTCTCTCCACCCCCAGTCCATTCTTCACTTAACTGTCAAATTGTCCTTTCTACAGCACAGTTCTGACCAGGTTATCTCCCCTCATCATCAAACCCTGGTGGCTCCCTATTACCTCCAAGATCAAATATGAAATCCTCTGACTTTTAAAGCCTTCTATAACCTGCTCCCTTCCTACCTTTCCATTCTTCTTATGTTTTACTCTCTTGTTTGTATTCTACAATCTAATGACCCTGGCTTCCCTGTTGTTCTTCATACAAGACACTCTATCTGCCAACTCTTGCCATTCTCACTGACTGTTTCCCATGGCTGGAATTCTCTCCCTCCTTATGTCCACTTCCTGGCTCCGCTGACTTCTTTCAAGACTCAGTTCAAATTCCATCTTGTGCAGGTGTGGGGAATCTGGGGCCTGAGGCCACGTGTGGCCCTCTAGATCCTCAAGTGTGGCCCTTTTGCTGAATCCATTCATTCAAAGGGCCACAATAACCTCAAGGGCCACATGTGGCCTTGAGATTTCAGGTTTCCCACTCCTGATCTTGTGCAAGAAGCTTTTCCCTATCCCTTCTAAGGTTATCTCCAATAAGCCTGTATTTATCTTATTTGTATACAGTTGTTTTCATGTTTCTCCTCCATTAGACTGTGAAATGCTTGAGAGAAGGGATTGTCTTTTGCAAGAGGCCTTTCCCTCTCTCCAACTCCAGTGCCTTCCTTCTGAGATTTTATTTATATATATGTGTATGTATAAATACATACACATACATATGTACATGTATGTATGTGTGCGTATTCCCACCTTCTGAAAGAAACTTTTGCTAATCCTTCTTAATTTAAATGCCTTCTCTTTGGGTCTATCTTGATTATCTTTAATTTATCTGTAGATATCTTGTTTGTGCATAGCTGTTTGCGTGTTGTCTCCTTCTATTAGAATATGAGCTCCTTGAGGGCAGGAAGTGTCTTTTGACTTCTTTGTGTCTCTAATGTTTAGCACAGTGCTTGGCACATAGCAGGTGATTAGTAACTACTTATCAATTGATTAATGTTCTCATAATCTTTTCATAATTTTCATCCTTCTGGACCTCTCTGCAGCATTTAAAACCTTGATCACCTCTATCTCCTCTTTAACTTTTTGCACCACCACCCTCTCCTGGTTCATCTCTGAAGGTAGGAACTATTTTTACCTTTCTTTGTATTACCTTTAATACAATTCCCAGAACACAGAAGGCTCTTAATAAATGCTTATTGATTTTGCTTACCTTTTGACATATTCTGAGGTGTGTATACATATATACACATGTATATATTGTATGATTGTATATGTATACATACTTACATACATATATGTGTGTGTCCTCAGGCCACTACCATTTTCCTAAATCAGCCAAGGGGGATGAAGGAAAAAGGAAAATCTCAGCAAGAGCTAAGATCACTGTAAAAACTGATATTGAGGGAAGAATATGATGACTTTCATAAATCAATTACCCAGTAGAAACCAGGTCTCAGACTTCCTCCTCATTCACTGGCATGGACTCCATCCCTGGAACTTCTGAGCTCTCACAAGGTTTCATTCTAATCTGTTTCATCTCTAACACCCATAGCTACATGCTGGCCTAGTTAGACAGCTGGCATGAGGAGGCCTCTACTGTTGTCATTACAAGGCTGGAAACTTACAGCCGTCTTTCCCTCTGCCAATACCTGGGAAGAAAGAGAGCTGCTTTTTAATACCTTTTGAAAGTGCCAGTTCAGAAACCAATCAAAAGTCCTTTCTTCAAGACACAGTAAGCATGCAGGAAGTAGTTACAGAATCCTGACATGGTCCAAAGTCTTCATGGGGGATTGCATCCAACAGAGCCCATTGTACATGTTCATAAAGACTGGCTTTTCATGGGCCAGTCCTCTAGCTATATTTGAAAGAAGCACCATAATATAGTGAAGAGTCAGGAGATCCATAATCTAGTCCTGATTCTGTCTTTGTGACCTGGGCTTCTCTGCATCTCGGTTTGCTGATGGATAGAATGGAAAGTCAGTCAATAAATACACACTACTTTGTACATTCCAGGTACTGTGCTGCACACAAAGAAAATCAATAAAAATCAGCCCCCCGCCCCCCCTCAGAGGAGAACTGAAAGAGAATGGTAGCACAAAAACCTTAGAGAGAGGGCTGGATGCTGCAAAGGAGGTCAGGAAGGATAAAAACTGAGAAAGGGCCATTTGACTTTGGCAATTAAGAGATCATTGTAACTTTGGCGAGGGTAGTATCAGCTGAATGATGAGGTCTAAAGTCATATTGAAGAGGGTTGAGAAGAGAGAGAGAAAGGAGCAGAAATGGAGGTATTTGGTATGGATTCAATGGTCTTTTCAAGGAATTTAGCCTCAAAAAGGAAAGAGAGATAAAAGATTAAACTGGAGAGCCTGAAAGGCCTCTTGCATCTTGAATTCAACTCAATTCAGCGAACTCTTATTAAGCATTTACAACATGGAGAAGACTGTGCGCATAAGTCAATAAGAAAATGCAATTATAATCTGTGGTTCTGTGACAGGATGAAACCCAAAGGCCAACACTTTCTAGGTGCTGATTGCTTTCCTGTTCGTGATTGCAAAGAAGCACTCTGACCAATAGATGGCGGAAAGTGGCTGTTGAATAATTTACTAAACACTGGAGAGACTTCATACAATGCTACAATAGAAGGGCAGAAAGTAACATTTGCAGGGATTTTGGATCTAGAGTTGGAAGGGGTCTCTGAAACCATCTAGTCCAAGCTCCTTACAGAAATGGAAACTGAGATTTAAGAAGGTTAAGTGACTTGCCTGGGGTCACATTGATAGAGAAAGACCTAGGATATGAACCTCAGTCTTCTGATCCCAGAGACAGAGCACTTTCTACTATGCCATGAAATCTCAGCTACACAAGATTCCCACCTTTGCAGTGGACCAGCTAGAGACAGATGAGACTGTATGTGGGGTATGAAGAAATCAGAGAAGATGGTTCCCCAACTTTCCCTGAAAATCAATTCTAATATTTTAATTAATTCCAGAAAGCTCCAAATAACTCATCTATACTACTTAGGCTTTTTCTCTAATTCCATCTTCAGTGAGTAACATCTGACTTCCATATGCTAGCTTTGAACTCTTCATATTCTTAAACATATTCAATTTCCGTTCAGTCAACTCTTTTTTTGCTCCTGTTCTTCATAATTACCTTTTCTTTCCTTTTACCATCCAGACAATAATCTGGTGAGGGTAGTTGTGCCAGGTATTATTATCTCCATCTAACAGATGAAAAAACTGAGGCAGAGAGGGATTGTTCTTTGTCCTTCATTCTCGAAGAAGACCATGACGTCAGGAAGCTGATGCCATGACATCCAAGTAAATTGGATTTAAGTGAGGGAGGTCTTTGCAAAGTCACCAGCCTCAGTCTCTCCTCCACAGTCATCTGGGTCTAGTGGCCAGAGATGGATCAGGATGATTGGAGAGATTAAACAATGTGTCCAAGGTTACATGGATGGACACTATCAGGACGGATTCCAGCCCAAGTGTCTTGGGCTCCAAGTCCCACAATCCATCTATAATACCATGTTGCCTTCCAATCTTTTCCTCTCTTAACTCAAATAATCTCTGGTCTTTCTCTTTTATTCCTTGATTTATTCACTCACTCATTCAACAAAAAGTATTTATTATATAAAGTATATATTATATAAAATATCTACTACGTGCCAGGAACTGTGCTAAGCACCAGGGTACAAAAATGCAGCAGTCTTTGCTCTCAAAGTTTTATTAAGGAGGTGGAGAGGGAGAACAACATGTGCAAGCATGAATTAATATAATATACAATATATACATATACATATATAGTGATAAGTAGTGTGATATACACATACATATGTGTGTATGAATTTTAGTTTGAGAGGACTCTAACAATTAGGGGGCCTAAAATAGGCCTGGTGCATTTAAGCTAAACTAGGCAAGTCAGGGATTTTAAGAAGTAGAAGAGAGAAGAGCATTCCTAAACACAAGATAGGGGATGTGAGCAAACATTTATTAGGCACCTACTCAATACCAGGGATACAAATATTATCTTATTTGATCCTCATAGGTGTCCTGGGAGGTCCTTGTTCCACAGTCTTCGCTGTAGAACTAAAGACCGGTAGCCTACTAAATCTACCTGGGGAATCACAAGAGAGTGCTGATTATAATAGGAAGAACCCCTGAAGTTCCTAAATGCTGTCCTCCCATCTGGTCTCCAAGTGATTGACCTGTGTTTGGTTTGTTCCATTTTTAAAATTCCAAATCTGTATTTTTGGAGTTAAAAATGATAATGCTGTCAGTTTGCAGCCCTGGTGGCAGAGATGCCTTTAGCCCAAAGGGCCAGGCTAGTTTATGTGATTATCTCCTTTCTCTTGGTTGAAGTCATAATCCTCAAGATGAAACCTGGAGAGATCCCTTCACTGTAGGCCGGTGCTGGTGCTCTGACTTGAAAGTAACAGAAGCTTTTATTAAAAAGGAAAAAAGCAGTAAGCATCATAGATTCCACATCATAGATCACAGCAACCTAAGGTTTTACAATCTCTCACACCCAACCACACCCCCTCCCAGGTATTCCTTAGTTTCACTTATGAACCCTGGATAAAAAACCCTTTCCCTTAATGAAGAATTATTTCTTAATATACTTCATACTAAGCTGTAATCAACTGCTCTTCAAAAGTCTGTTGTGTCACCCTCTCCTGGTTCAATGTGCTCACTTGAGTGCCTGAACTCACATACTGGTCTATGCTGGTATCTTTTCTCTCTCAGCTATTCAAGGCACTGATGGTCCCTTCACCACTCTCCACTTCCTCTATTCTACCCCCTAGATATCAGTAGGAGAAGTCAGGAATAAGTAAGGAGTAATCAAACCTGGGACAATGGGGATATTCAGTTATGTCGTGGCCCCATTTGGGGTTTTCTTGGCAAAGATACTGGAGTCACCCCTTTGCTGTTTAATTCCAGGCCCCTATCCCCAGGTGGTGCAGTGGGTGGAGTGCTGGGCCTGAAGCCAGGAAGACTCATCTTTCTGGTTTCAAATATGCCACAGATACTTCCTAGCTATGTGACCCTGAACAAGTCACTTGACCGTGTTTGCCTCAGTTTCTTCATCTGTAAAATGAGTTGGAGAAGGAAATGGGCATACCAATTTACATTTCAATCAAATTGGCTGTTTGCTGTTGCCCAAACCATTCCATCTCCCATCTGTCTTTACACAGGCTGACCCCCTTTCCTGGAAGAGACTTTTTCCTTACTTTCACCTTTAAGGAATCTCTAGCTTCCTTTAGCTCAAGTGACATTCCAACATAAGACTTATCTTGCTATTTTCTTTGTATGTATTTCGAATTTACTTGCATGTGTTCATGCCTCCAGGTCACTCAGGACACAGATGTCGATGATATCTATAGAAGTTTCCTCCATGGGAAGGAACGTTGGGAAGCAACATGGGAAGACCTCCACTAAAGTCCCAGATATTCATCCTTCTAGAAACTCTCTTCTCTGGTTTTCTGTGGTACTCCTCTCTCTCTCTCTTCCTACCTGCCTTCTCAACCTCCTTCACTGGATCATCATCCACCTGCAAACTCTTAACCACAGCAGGTCTTGGCTTGCACTTTTCTGATGCTTTGTCAGCGCATGAAGGTGGCCCTTGTTTCTCGAAGGCAAGATCAATGGAAGTCTAACAGAGGCGACCAAGCTGGAAAGGCTTTGAATATGGACCCAATGATGGTCTGTATGCTTGATTTCTAGAGGATCAGTATGGTTAAGTGGAGACACTCACCACCAAAAGAATGATCTTCAGATCATTATTCTTTTGACCAAAACAAGTCTTAAGAAAAGAGAGGAGATGGAGGGCAAGGAAGGGAATAGAGAGGAGATGGGAAAGGGAGAGGAGGAAAGAAGAGGGGAAGAAGAAGGAAGAGAAGGGAGAAGGAAGAAGAGGGAGGAACATCAGAAAGCAGTAGGTAAAGTCAAAAGAACATTGAGTTTTGTGTCAGAAGACCTGACTTGAACACCTATTCTCCTACTTGCTTAGCCATTGTAATCTCCAATTTCCTTAGCTATACAATGGGAACATTAGGTGCAATATTTGTTAAAGTTCTTTACTCTTCTGGGTCCTGTGTTTTCCTCTTTCCACACAGTGGACCATCTATTCAAATAGATCTGATTCTTCTTCTTCCAGTAGAAATTTTATTCCCTTAAGAATGTTAGAATAGTTTGTGGGTTGCTTTTTTTGCTTTGTAACATGGATATTCCGACAGGCAACTTGAATTTTTTATGTACAGAATAATGAGGTTTGAAAAATATCTCTCCCCCCCCCACACCTGTCCCAAATTGCTGTGGTTTAAAATAAACCTGCCCTTTACACAGCAGCTAACAATACTGAAGCCCTGGAGGGTTTGGTGCATCATGATGTGTAGAAAGGATTTTGAAATTATTATGAGTTCTGGCTTCATACTGAAGGCAATGTGGGTGCTGTAGAAAGGAAGGAAGGGGTAATTAAAATTCAGCGTTAAGTCTGGAAATGATTGCTAGCTCAATTGAAATCCTTAGCAGAATTTTAGGAAACATGGTAGCTTCTGGGAAGCATACGGATTCAATGGGTGAAGAGATTCGATCTCTCCTGGTGAAATCTCAAGTTCAACAGCATCTTGGAATGAGAAGAACACCTGGCAAGGAGGCAGAACACTCAGGTCCCAGTGGTGGGTCCCCCTTGCACTAGCTGTTTTACTGGTTGAGTCACTCTGTTTTTTTAGCTGTAAAACTAGAACACTGATGCCTTTAATGCCTATCTCACAGGTTTGTTGTGAAGTGTCAAATAAGATATTATCTGTGAAAGTGATTTGTGATGCCAATGACAGTCACTTAACTCTCTTTGCCTCAGTTTCCTCATCTGTAAAAATGAGCCAGAGAAGGAAATGAGCAAACCATTCCAGTATCTTTGCCAACAAAACCCCAAATGAGGTCATCAAGAGTCAGACATGACTGCAACAACAGAACAGCAACAACACAGATTTTCTGAATCAAATATTACCTGTGAAAGTGATTTGTGATGCAAGTAGTAATAGCTAGCTAACTTTTACAAAGAGCTTTCAGGTTTGCAAAATATATTACGTATGTTACCTCATCGACTCTATGAAGTAAGTGTTGTAATTATCCCCATTTTATAGATGAGGAAAACTGAGTATGAGGGATATTAAGGGACTTGCCCAGGGATACACAATTAATATTTAAGAAAACATGTAAGAAAGTATTATCATTATTGCTGTTATTAGCCTTGTATCGGAGGATCTTTTCTAACATGAAAGGGCCCAGGAATGCTTAAGGAGGACCTCTCATTTTTCCAGCTTTTTGTTCTTACCAAGCCTTTCTGAGAACATTTATATATGATTCTCCCTAAGGGTTACTACCACTTCTCCTTATAAGCATAAAAGCTCACGAGTTTTAAAACAGGAAATGTTTTATTTCTAAGTTAGTAGATAGTGATTAGACTTGCATCTCAGCACCTAGAAAATAATCACACCTCCCAAGTGAGCTGGTGCAGGGGATAGAGTGTAGAAAGAACTGAGTTCAAATCCATCTTCAGGAACTTACTATTTATATGATCCTAGGAAAGTCACTTGACCTCTTTTCTGCCTCAATTTCCTCAACTGTAATATAAGAGGACCTATCTCACAGGATCGTTGTGAGGATTAAATGAAATAATATTTGTAAAGTGCTTATCACAGTGCTTGGCACATAATAGGAACTTAATAAATGCTTGTTTTTTCCTTCCTTCCTCCCTCCCACCCTCCCACTCTTCTCTGGGGAACTCTGGTGTCTCCATGATCCACAATGCTGCCTTGAGTGGAGCTTCTGTCAGGGAATCTGGGATTGGTTTTCCCCACCTCAGAGTTCTCCCTCTGTGCCACATGGCAACTTTTCTCTGCTCCCAGCAGGAATCCCACAATTCTGTCAAAGTTGTACTCTATCCCCAGCAAGGGATTAGAGTTTCTCACCATCTCAGTTCTCTACAGCCTCTGATTCATGTAGCCCAACTTGAATGTTCTTTACAATCCAGCATTTCTCAGAAGACAGTGCCCAGCACTCATCTGGCCAGCTATGCCTGCCATTTTCCATGGTTCAAATCTCTCCAGTAGATGGTGCTCATCCCCTTTCCCAGGGAACCAGCTTCAAATCCAGCCTCAGACATTTAACAGCTGTGCCATCCAGGGCAAGTCACTCCAGTATCTTTGCCAAGAAAACCCCAAAAGGGGTCAATGAAGCGTTGTGAAAACCACTCACCAACAAAAACTAGGCTTATAAGAGATCTCAGGTCATTTTAGTTCAGTTCCATCTTTTCTAGGATATATACCAATGCTCACTTCAGGGAACTGGTAGAGTACTGCCCAGGCACACCCTGGCCCTAAGACCCAGAGAAGGCAGTCTAGTGGCTTCCAACAAGATAGATTCCAGGACTAGCTCTGTCTTAGCCTTGAGCAGAGTGTGATGGAGTGTGTGAGTGTGTGTGTGTGTGTGTGTGTGTGTGTGTGTGTGTGTGTGTGTGTGTGTGTGGTGAGGGTGTCCCATACCTCCAAACCCATCCCATCATCCCATTAGCCCTGCCCTGAGGTCCTGATGGACGAAGTGAAGGGGCCTCATCTCCCGGTTGTACATTCCCATAACCTTGGCAGGAGCTCTTGGTCTAAGTCCTGGGGGAAGGGTGATAAATCAAGCAGATGGACTGCAGCTGAGCTGCCCAGCAGTCCCCACTCCATCCCCCACTGGAAAGCAGTTCCCATGCAGCTCTCAAAATCCTGTCATTCATTCCAGCTTCCCAGCTCCTCCCAGCTCTAAGGCTTCTCACCCAGTCTGCCTCCTTCCCCAGAAGAGGGTAAGTGTTGTCTGTCCGTGCCCTCTACATTTCTTGCCCTAGGGCAAGGCCCTGGCGGTCCCACCCCTCTCTAAATGCAGACTTCAGACCTCATTAGCTCATTTCTCCTTTGATGCCTCCCAACTCCCAGACATTCCTCGGTTCTGGTAGCTGGTATCCATTCATTCCTTTGTCCCTTTGTTCTCTTGTTTCCTTTGTCAATTCCTACCCCAAGGAGAAGGGATGTGGAGAGAACTAACCTACAGCTGTGATTAAAGGCAGCGAAAAGGGACTGAGGGAAAGAGCCAAGGGACTAAGCAGAATTCTATCCTAGGTCGTGGCAAAGTTCAGAGTAATCAAATCCCAAAGGACAGTAAGATGGGAAAGGAGTTTTTGAGGCAACACATCCAGGAAGTCATTACCAAGTCTCCCTAAGAGAGAGAGCATCCTGAGAGGAGAGCCATAGGCCTTGGTGAGATCATGGTTTGTCTCAGTGCAACTTCTGCACCCAAGATAGCATCTTTGACAATAGCAGCCAATAGGCCAGGCCTACACATGGAGCACTGCTGCGGGTGGTAGTTTCCATCAACATTCAAACATAGGAAGGCTGCCCTGTGCATATCCTAGCATTTCTGAAGCTCCCTTTCTAAGTCCCTAATGGCCTTGATAATTATCTTTAGAGCTTCCCAAAGGCCTGCAAATTGCTCTACTGTGCCTCATTGTGACAAGGGAATAAGGCTGCAGCTTTGTGAAGTATTTGGTTTTTAACTAGTCTACTTGGGGGTGACCAGCCCCAGACAAAAGTCTCGTAACTCTTTGCGCACAGATGTTGGCATTTTTATGTATCTTGGGTTTCTTTCCGGGATCCCAATAATATAAAAGACTTCCACTGAACTTTGCCTGATGGTCTTGACTTCATCTGGTATAATTTGGAATAAACTGAAGACAAAAGAGATGGAAAGGACAAGGAGATGGGAATGAGAGGAAGGAATGATGGTCCAGGCTTTTAAATAACATCTTTCACTGGGAGAAACATTATCAGTCTTAACCAAATTTTACTAAGCTCCTCCCAGAGCACTGTGAAACACCTGATGTTTTAGTTTATTTGAGTTTACCTTTCCAACATGCATTGAACTCTTCAGAAGAACTGTGTTAGAAGTTTGAAGTCAATAGTAGAGTCTAACAGCCCTCACAAAGACCCTGGGAGTTATATTTCTTTCCAACTTGGGAAGAAAAGAAGGTGACATGAGATCAGAGCTGAGGAGATCAGTGTAGCCTGGCCAGTATGGCAAGAGCTTTGAGGGTCTCTAGATAGAAGAGAGAGGTGGTGAGGAGTTTCAATAAGTTATAGGGAAATCTGCAGAAAGGAAAAGAATTCATTGTCTCAAATTTCCTTAGATAACTTTTAAATGAAATCTGGGCCATCCAATCATCCCCCAAAGCCTTTGTCAATTCTAAGGAACAAAAGGCTAGTATGTTTCTAGGTCAACTTTATGATGTAAAAAATGTTAAATATGGTGGATATGTACTTAATGGGACATTGAGGCCCTTTGTAGAACCAATACATGTGTTCCACTTAATAGGATTTAGCATTTTATTATTTTTTAAGTTATTAGAGAGAATTAAAGTTATGTCTCTACTTCCATGGCATATTATTAATCATAGCTATGATTTATTTGATGCCTGATCCTTGGTCAAAAATGTTCTTTCCAATTATAACATTATTCCTCCAGGAAAACATGATCTACTTTGTAACATGGTTTCCAGGAAATTATTCTAATGGAAGGTAGGGGTTATCTTCCCATGCCATCTTAGGAATTTAGAACAGGCTGTATCTAATTGGATTAGAATCCAGAAGGAAAAAAAACAAACTCCCTTTTGCCCTTAGGGTGAATATATAGGCTTCTTCCTCCAGGACCTTTTCCCCAACTCACATTTCCTTGTCCTTTGCTCCACACTATGGAACCTTTTATTATCACCTATAAATTATGACTCCAGGTAGGTCACAGCTAGCTTGGACAAATACATGTACAAAAAGTATGTTTGTACATACTCCATGCATGCTTGTCTTAATGTAAAATGGGATTATTTACATTTGAAATCATGGACTTCTAGAATATAAGAATGAGAAGTAACTTTTGCTGTGGGATAATGGATAGAGTAATGAACTTAATAGTCAAGAACATCCAGATTCCATTTCTACATCAGACACCTAGTAGTAATGTGGTCCTGGGCAAGTCACATGGACCCCAGGTTCCTCCTCTGTAAAATGAGAGGGTTGAACTCAATGACATCTAAGGTCCTTTCCAACTCTAAGTCTATGATGCTATGTTCTTTTCCATTATAGAATGTAAGATCCTTGAAGGCAGAGACTGTTTCATTTTTGCCTTTATATTCTAACACCTGTATTTGTGAGCCCAGCATAATGCCTGGCACTTAGTGGATACTTAATAAATGCTCTTTGACTGATTGAAATACAATTAATAAGAAACCAAAGTCTTTTCATCATTTTAATAATTAATTTAATTAATGATAATATTAATGAAAGCTGACATTCATGTAACACTATATACCAGGCACTGTGCTAAGCACTTTACAATTATTTTCTTATTTGATCCTCATAACAATCCTGAAAGGTATGTACTATTATTATCTCCATTTTACAGATGAGGAAACTGAGGCAAACAGAGATTTGCTTAACTTGCCTAGGGTCACATACCTGGTAAACCTCTAAAGTCAAATTTGAATTCAAGTCTTTCAGACTCCAGGCTTTACTCATTAACAGCTGGGCCACCAAGCTATCCTCCAAAACTATCCTCAATTAAATTAAAATAACTTCATTTTGAAATAAAGTCTATTTTCTTGGTGAATAAAAATAAACAAAAAAACCCTTCCATTCCACCTGCTTTAAGAGTAAAGGAGAGAAAGGAGGGAAAAAAGAATGGAAATGAAGGAAGAGAGTAGGAAGAAGAGAAGAAAGGGAAAAGGAAACATATTTTATATGAGCAAACACATGTGTTTTGTAATGAGCCCGTTGTACTTCCATGGTTACAAGCATGTTGCTATTTCCATTTTTAAAAAAATAAAACTCTGTGGTTGGAACACCCCACCCACTTCACAGTGTCCTCCTCCTGTTCCTGTTAGGGATATGGTAGCAAGCTCTTCTCTCCTCTTCCTCCCACCCCTGCACCAGCTGAAGGTACAGTTCTGGGCTCTTCCTCTGAACTCCCACAAAAATAAGGCATCAGGTTTCAGAGGATCAGAAATTTTGTGAAATCCAGTGAGTTAATCCCTGGCTCCTTCTCAGAACACAATTTGTCAAACCCCAAGAAACTGATAAGTTTTCTGCAGGAGACTCAATAACTTTTTGTCTTTTTGGCAGTCTCTACTTGTGAGCTCATCATGAAATGATTCACTTTTTTTTTAAAGTAAGGATCCTAGAAGATGCATCCTAGAATAAATTTAAATTAATCATTGAAGAGAACTCTGAGTTTGAGTTCTTTTGAAAATAATCCTGAGGAGGTGTTTTTGAGAACTGAGATGAGTATGTAACTGAATTCTTCTATTCTGGATTCTACATATGCACATATATTCTGACCTACAGTCCAACAAGCAACTGAAGCACCTACTATGTGCAAAGCACTATGTTGGGTCAACCCTGGGAGGATACAGCTCACTTAAGAGTGGGCCAGGACAGTTCTGGTGCTGACTGATGGACCCCAAGTCTCACCTTGTTTCAGGATAGTTGGATGCTTTCACTCAGCGTGGTTCCTAAGAATTTGTTACACTAATGACTCTTTAAATTTAAAAAAAAAAAAGGAATCAGAAGAACCAAATCATTGTAGCATTGTTCCTATGGGAAAATAAAATCCAATTTATGCCATAGTTTCCAGGAACTCATTGTGACAGAAAAAGAGTACTATCTTCCCATCCTTTCGTGGGAACTGAAACTCACCAGAGAGTCTAGAAGAAAAATAAAGGAAAATAATTCTTTCTTCTTAGCAAAATAATGGTAATAGCCAGTATTGTTTGCGAAGTACTTCACATTCATTGTCTCATTGAGCCTCACAACACCTGTGAAGTCAGGTCTCCTATCATCTTTATTTTACAGATAAAGAAATTAAATGACAGGTTCACACAGCTAGCATATGCCCCATTTGTGCCCAGTTTTTCCTGATTCCAAGTCCAGTACTCTATCTACCTCACCATGTTGACTGTCATGAATGTTAGTTATTATTATTTACAGATAAGGCAATTGAAGTCTAGAGAGCAACTTTGAGAGAGAGAGAGACAGAGACAGAGAGACAGAGACAGAGAGAGAGAGACAGAGACAGAAAGAGAGAGAGAGCACAAAATTTCTCTATGTCCTAAGTACTAGTGGGAATAAGTAATAACTGTAAACATTCAAACCCAGGTCCTCTGAATCCAAATTCAATGCATATTCTACTATAACACAGAATACAACACCAAAACTAGTCTCCCCCTTCCTGTATGCACCTTTTCCTTCTCCAGTTCCCATTTCTTTGTCTTCTGCATTTACACTGTGGGTCCCTCCACCATATCCAGCAGTCACCTGGAAATTAAATATAGGTCTTGGATTAGCAGATGCCTACGGGATTCCCCCAAAATCCATCTTGGATTAATTGTCTACAAATAGAAGAATGATTCCTCGAAACAATTTGGGTGAGGAAGACTTCCTTTCTAAGCATCATAATGGCTTAATTCCAGCCTAGAACAAGTACAGAAGGTTAAAGATTACAGGAAGAGGGAGGTAGTTTAAAATAACAAGAGCAATGACCAACGTTTAATCCTTTAAGAATGTTCATAGCATTCTCTTCTGAGACTGTTTGTTACCACGCTAAAGAAGACAGTGCAATTGATCTAAGGAGCAAGAAAGCAGTTGCCTATAAGCCTGACAGGGGCACCAATCTTTCTTCCCCTCTGGGGCTGCCTGTACCAATCTATAAAAAGAACATATGCTTATTTTAAGCCGGGTTTACATAAAAGCACTTGGATATGCAAACATTTAGATATTTGAAAATATGTGGTTAATTAACGGAACTCCTCTGCTGGTGTTTTGTTAACTGGTTCTCCTGTGGCACAGAGGACTGTATTATAACGTGAAAGAGTAAGAACCAGGTGAAATCTCAGCGGGTTCTCAGAGTAACAGAGCAGAGAAAATCTAGAGACACTTTTGCCTGGAATAACTTTCTCAGTGTATTTGTATGTCTATGGGGAAAGATTCATACACTGGGTCTAATTCAAGCTACTGAGGGTCTTTAGGCATGGCATACACCAAAGTGTTCAGACAGAGGTTTGGGGACTCTGGAAATCAGAGATCACAGGACTTTGACACTAGTCTTCCTATTTAGGACACATCCTTGAGGTGTGGAATTTTTCACGGCTATGTATACACAGTATCACACACCAAGCTGAAAAGAGTCTAATTTGGTCAATTCTGTGTTCAACTGACCCTTTACTGGAATAGTCATTTGGTCATACATTTATCCTAACTAGATTCTAGTTTCTTCATCTACAAAATGAGGAAATTGAACTAGATGTCCTTAAGGTCACTTTCAACTCTAAAGCCCATCCTTTGTTTTTAGTCTTATTGAATGCTCACTATGTTCCAAACACAAGTTTAGGGAACTCAAATTTCCAGGGACAAGTCTTCTCCTCTACTGGAGAATTTGTGCCCCATTTCAAGTTCCTTGAGAGATGCTCTATTTCTGATTATTTATATAGCAGCTTGCTCTCTGATGGCTTCTACAGTCCCTAGTGCCAGGAACAGTATCCTTGGGGGAAACGGCAACATGGACACTGGCAACGGATATGCACTTTGACATGAGGGCTTCCAAAGAAATGACTAGATTTCCCACTAAGTTTGCTCATGTGGAAAAGAAAATGGTGGACCATCACCATGACCCACGGATGCTTAGCCATTCTCATATCACACACTACCTGAGTGTTGCATGCAGTGAATAGTCAGCTCTTTTTGTACAGAACTGGAAGCCCTTGACATTGAGGATTCTAACTTGCATAGCATGTGAGTGTGATAGATTTCCCAAGCATTTTGATTACACAAAATCACATTATCAGGGTCCTTCAATCCAGAGACTCTTGTTGCTATGTTTTGAGTGACCACGAAGGACACTGCCACACATGGTTACTGTTGCCATGCGCCCACAGTGTGGGTAAAGTGCAAATAGCTGTTCCTATAGAAACACTTAGGGCTAAGGCAGAAGCAGCGTGTCACAACATTATGAGCATTAGACTTATGTGAAGACATGTGCTTGAGTCCAGCTCTGACCCTTACTAGCTAGGTGACCCTAAGAAACCTCATTCTACCTATCTGAGCCAGTTTCCTAACTTATAAAATTGGGGGTAATAACTCTTACTCCACCACAGGGTTATAGTGAGGAAAGTGCTTTGGCAGCGCTGAAGCCCTATGCAATGCGAGCTATTCTTAGCTATTCTTAACCACTGAGTGGTTCCTCTGAAGTCCCCAGACCTCTTTCTCAGCCTGAGGTTCTTAGCCCACAACAGATATGGGCTACCACAGGCCAGAGATAGACACAGCACTCTGGGGCCACTAACATATATGTGCATTGCTTCTCTGTGACTTCTGCAATGGTTTTATCTGGCTTCCCTGTGGTTTCCAGATAGACCAGACACCTACAGCATCAACAATATGAGATTTCCACCTATTGCCTCAATTCTGCTTTGGGGTATAAAAACCCACAGCTGTGGTATAGAGTCTTATCTCATCTTTGGACCAAAGCCTCCCACCTGCCTTCAACTGCAGACCTTAATTCTCCCTAAACAACTTAGACCAGGGGTAGGGGACTTGTGGCCTCGAGGCCAACTCTTGGTTGGGTACAGTGGTCTGAGTCCAAGTTTTACAGAACAACTCCTTTTATTAAGGGGATCTGTTCTGTGAAGTTTGGATTCAGTCAAAAGGCTGAACTTGAGGACCTGGATGTGGACATGTGGCCTCGGGATTCCCTACCCCTGCTGGTATTTAATGATTGAAAGGGAAGGCGCAGAGGAGTACAGTATCACCATTTGGTCTATTGAGATTCAAATCAATCCAATTCGTTCCAATAATTGTTAAGCATCTAAGACTCAAGTGGATCTATTAGCTGATCATTTGAGATTTTTTTTCTAATGAGAGAACTAGGTAGTGCAGTGGATAGAGCACTGGACTCTATCAGGAAATCAGAAAGAACTGAGTTCAAATTTGGCCTCAGATGTTTGCTAGTTTCATGACCCTGAAGCCACTTAACCTCAGTTTCCTCACCTGTAAAATGGAGACCATAATGGCACCTACCTGCCAGGGTTAGTGTGAGGATCAAATGAGATAATATTTTTAAAGCACTTAGTATAGTGTAGTGCCTGGCACATAGTGCTCAATAAATTCCTGTTCCTCTTTCTGTCCCCTAATGATTCATATCTCACCTATCCTTCTTGTTTGAATCTTGTCCATGTCTTCCCATAAAATTACTATGGGGGGGGGGGCACCCAGCTCAATCTAACAAGTATATGAGGGATTTTAAATGCCAACTAGAGAAGTTCACATTTTATCCTGAAGGCCATAGAGAGTCACTAAAGTTTCTTAAGGGATATGGCCAAACCTGTGTTATAGGAATTTGGTAGCTAGGTAGAGAGTAGGTTCGTGTTTGTCCTTCGTTGCCAAAGAAGACCATGCCATCAGAGAAATGAGGACATGACTTGCACTTGACTTTGTTTTGAGTGAGAGAGGGCTGTGCAGGTCACCAGACTCACTTCTCCTCCAGAGTCATCTGAATCCAGGGACCTGATATTCCTCAGGATGACTGGAGACGGCCCAGGATGCACTGGAAACCTTGAGGCCTTTAGGCCAAGGTATTTGCAGGTACTCACTTAGGGTGTTCATTGAGCAGGCCTGTTTAAGAAGTAGCCAAGACATGGCCCCTTTAATGAGATCAATAAAACCAAAACATCAGAATAGGTGGGAAACAGCAACAGTTACTATTGATAATCACTGTAAAGCTAAGGGAGTCCAGGAGCCCTTGGCAGGGGCCCCTTGGAGTCCCAGTTTCAAAGTTTATTAGGTTTAAGGTTTTGGGAGAAGACAGGGAGAGGAGAGGGGAGGGGAGCGGAGTGGAAACAAGGCCATAGGTTAGAAAGGGGAGAGTGGATACAGGGAGACCCACTGTAAAGCTATTGAGAGAATCACAGAACTTTAACTCTAGACAGGACCAGGAGCAATATGGTTCAGGTGAAAAGTGATTGTGGCCTGAATTAAGGTAGTTATTGAAAGAATGAAAACAAGGTAGGTGATGTGAGAAATATTGTATGGTCAAAATGGACAAGATTTGGCAGTTGACTATGGGCAGTAACAGAATGAACAACAAAGAATCACTCTTAGTTATGAAGTTATGAACCTTATGAACTCCTAGATTACAAATTAGAGTAATGAGAAAAATGATATGTCCCTTAATAGAAATAGGGACATTAGGAGGAAGGGTGGCTTTATTGGATAAGATAATAATTAGTTTTCTTGTGGATATTTGAAATGCCTAGTGGATACCCAAGTGGAGATAT
Source organism: Notamacropus eugenii (assembly GCF_028372415.1). Classification (NCBI taxonomy): domain Eukaryota; kingdom Metazoa; phylum Chordata; class Mammalia; order Diprotodontia; family Macropodidae; genus Notamacropus; species Notamacropus eugenii. Next base: position 300,158,260 of record NC_092877.1, on the reverse strand, counting down.
CAAGAAGACAGCTGAAAAATCAGGACTCTAGGTCAAGAGAGAGATGAGGGTTAGAGCCAGTTGCATGGAGATGATAGTTGAACCCATGGGAAATGATGAGATCACTGAGTCTGGAAATAGAAAAAAGAAGGTCCAAGATAGAGCACTGGGATACACCCACACATAAATATAAAACATGCTTGATAATCCAGCTAAAAAGATTTAGAAAAAAAAGCCAAAAAAGAAGGAAGTAAACCACAACAGAGCAGTGTCATGTAAACCTAGGAGGGAAAAGTATACAAAATGGGGGGGAGGGGAGGAGCCAACAATATCAAATGCTACAAAGATCAAAATGAATGAAAACTGAGGAAAAACAAACCTTTGAGATTTAGCAATAAAGACATCTTAAGATCGTTGGGTTGCGTATCTACAGCTGAAGGGGACCTGAGGTCATCTTCATGGGAGATCTTAGAACAGTTTCTGTTAAATGACAGCAGTGGAAACCATATTGCAAGGGATTTAGAAGTGAATGCAAAGTAAGAAATGGGAGATGAATGTAAAGTTCTTTGTGTGTGTTTTTCTCCTAAGAATATGGTTATGAAAAGACAAAGTAATATATAGGAAGATGGCATGAGGGTCATGTAGGACTTGTGTTATTTTAACACAAGATTTCTAAACTGCTGGAAAGTAAGGAAGCCCCACCACCCCAACCTTACCCCTTATCCACAGTGGGGTTGAGGCCACCACTACATGGTTAAGTCTCTGAAAGTGAGGAACACATGCCCCTGAAAATGGTCCTTTTGATGTTCTTTTAATTTCCTATATGGGGGCAAAGTCCAATATGCCCCTCCCTAGCATGGGCTCTATTGTGGCATATGGTATCTTCTTTCTCTTCAGTTGAAACCATTCCCTTATCCAAATATGTTTGATATTTTCCTCTTTTTTTCATTATTTACTTACAAGTAAAAACAATTTTAACATTTTTTTCAAATTTTTAAGCTCCACATTCTCTCCCATCCTTTCCTGTCCCCCATTGAGAAGGCAAGCCATTTGACATAGGTTATACATGTATGGTCATGCAAAACACATTTCCATGTAAGTCATTCCATGAAAGAAGACACAGACAAAAATAAATCCAAGAAAAATACGGTAAAGAAAAAGTATCTTTGATCTGCATTCAGGCTCTACCAGTTCTTTCTCTGGAGATAGACAGCACCTTTCATCATAAATAAACGGTCTGTTATGAATAACTTAGCTATTCTCAGCAATACCATGATCCAAGACAACTCTGAAGGATTTGTGATGAAAGGTGCTGTCCATTTCCAGAGAAAGAACTGGTAGAGTTATGTATATATGCATACAAAAATATATATACTCACACAGATGTGTGTGTGTGTATATATATATGTGTGTGTGTGTATGTAACATATATTATAAAATATATGTAAAATATATTACACATATTAAATATATATGTATATTTACTCTCTAAATTGTTCTCAGTACTTTTTATTGGCAAGGGCAAGCAGAATTGTCTTATATCATTGTATTTCTGAAAACAGTTAAGATGCATAGTAGATCATCATGTAGTATTGCTGTGACTGTGCACAATGTTCTCCTGGTTCTGCTCATTTCACTTTTCGTCAATTCATGTAAGTCCTTGCATGTGTTTTTCTGAGAGCATCCTGTTCATCATTTCTTTTTTTTTTTACATATTATCCTTATTTAGTAATCATTATACTACTGACTCAAATTTGAGCACTCAATTTCAAATATATTGTTTGTAAATCAAGTATCTCTCCTTACTTTAATCCATGACTTTGATTCATCTTTGTTAATTTTTTTTCTTGTTTGTTTTGGCTTTTGGTTCCCACTGAGATCTTTTTGAATTTTTATTTCTATTTACTTTTTTTGTTTTTTCCCAAAATTTATTTGTTTTCAGTTTTCAACAATCATTTCCATAAGTTCATAATTTTCTTCCCCTCTCTCCTCATTTCTCTCCCCAAGATGGCATGCAATCTTATATTGGCTCTACACATACATTCCTATTAAACACATTTTCACATTAGTCATGTTACACAGAAGAATTAACATGATTGGGAAAAAACAAAACATAACAATAGAGAAAATAGTCTGCTTCATTGTGTGTTCCAGTTCCATAGTTCATTCTCTAGAAGTGGAAGGCATTTTGCATCATGAGTCCTTTGGAAATGTTTTGTGTCCTTACATTGATGTAAACGGCTAAGTCTATCAAAAATCTCACACTATGGCTATCAATGTGTATAATGTTCTTCTGGCTCTGATCACTTCACTCAGCATCAATTCATATAAGTTTCCAGGTTTTTCTGAAGTCCACCTGTTCATCATTTCTTATGCACAATAGTATTCCATTACATTCATATACCACAATTTGTTCAGCCATTCCCCAATTGATGAGTATCCCCTCAATTTCCAGTTCTTGGCCACCACAAAAAGAGTTGTTCCAAATAATTTTGTACACGTGGGTCTTTTTCCCATGTTATTTTTGGGATACAGCCCTAGAAGCAGTATTGTTGGGTCAAAGGGTATGCACTTTCTTATAGCCCTTTGGGCATAGTTCCAAATTGCTCTCCAGAATGGTTGAATCAGCTCACACCTTCACCAACAATGAATTAGTGTTCCAACTCTCCCACATTTTCTTCAGTACTTATCATTTTCCTGTTTTGTCATGTTAGCCAATCTGACGGGTATGATGTGGTACCTCAGACTTGTTTTGTTTTTATTTGTCACTAATCGTTTGTTTTATTTGTCACTAATCATTAGTGACTTAGAGAATTTTTTTTATATGACTTTAGATAGCTTTAATTTCTTCCTCTGAAAACTGCCTGTTCATATCCTTTGATCATTTATCAGTTGGGAAATGACTTGTATTTTTGTAAATTTGACTCAGGACTCTATATATTTTAGAAATGAGGTCTTTATCACAGACACTAGTTGTGAAAATTCTTTCCCAGTTTTCTGCTTCCCTCCTAATCTAGATTGCATTGTCTTTGTTTGTACAAAAACTTTTCAATTTAACATAATCAAAGTTATCCATTTTGCATTTCATAATGTTCTTTATCTCTTGTTTGGTCATAAATTCCTCCATTCTCCATAAATCTCACAAATATTGTTCATCACTTCTTAAAGCACAATAATATTCCATCAGAATCATTTACAACAACTTGCTCAGCCATTCCTCAATTGATGAACATCCCCTCAATTTCCAATTCTTTACTACCACTAAAATATTTTTCAACACATGGGTCCTCTTCCTTTTTGTTTTTTATCTCTTTGGGATAGCAGTAGTGATATTACTTAGTCAAAAGATATGCATGGTTATATAGCCCTTTGGGCATAGTTCCAAACTGCTCTCTAGAGTAGTTGAATCAGAATACAACTTCACCAATAGTCCGTTAATGTTTTAATTTTCCCACATACCCTCCAGCTTTCATCATTTTCCTTTTCTGTCATATTAGCCAATCTAACAGATTGAGAGAGTAGTTCAGAGTTGTTTTGATGTGTATTGCTCTCATCAATAGTGATTTAGAGTATTTTTGTCATATGACTAGAGTAGGTTTGATTAAATTGTCTCAAAACTGCCTGTTCATATCTTTTGACCATTTATCAATTGAGGAATGGCTCATTTCTATAAATTTGACTCAATTTTCTATTTATTTGAGACATGAAGTTTTTATGAGAAAAATTCACAGTAAAAATTTTTCTTCATAATTACAATTACCAACTATTTCCTCCCTTCTAGTTTCCCCCTATTTATTCTACTCTCTCTCTCTTTTTACCCTATCCATTTTCAGGTGTTTGGCTTCTGACTTTTACCTTCCCCAGACTGCCCTCCTTTCTATCAGCTCCACACCCCTTCTCTTATCCCCCTCCCTTCCTACTTCCTGTGTGGTAAGATCGTTTTCTACACCCAACTGAGTGTGTATATTATTTCCTCTTTGAGCCAGTTCTGATGAGAGTAAGGTACATGTGCTCCCTCTGTGCTTCTCCCCATTCCCCTCCGCTGAAGAATCTCTGTGAAGCCTCTTTTACGTCAGATAATTTGTCACATTCTACTTCTCCATTTCCCCTTTTCTCAGTGAATTCTTCTTTCTCATCCCTTGTGTTTTTTTTTAGATAATCATACCATCACAGTCAACTCACATCTCTGCTTTCTGTCTATGCATACACCTTCTAACTTCCTTAATAATAAGAAAGTTTTTAGGAGTTATAAATATCATTTTACCATGTAGGAATATAAACAGTTTAACCTTATTGAATCCCCTATGATCATTTTCTCCTGTTCGTGCTTCTTTTGTGTCTTGTATTTGAAAGTCAAATTTTTGATTCAGCTCTGATCTTTTCATCAAGAATACTTGAAAGTCCTCTATTTCATTGAATAGCCATTTTTTCTCATGAAGGATATGCTCAGTTTTGCTGGATACGTGATTCTTGGTTGGAATCCTAGTTCTTTTGCCCTCTGGAATATCATGTGCCAAGCTCTCTGATCCTTTAATGTAGAAGCTGCTAAATCTTGTATTATCTTGACTGTGGATCCATGACATTTGAAGTATTTCTTTTTGGATGTTTGCAGTATTTTCTCCATGATCTGGGAGGTCTGGAATTTGGCTATAATATTCCTGGGAGTTTTCATTTGGGGAATCTCTTTCAGGAGGTGATTGGGGGATTCTTTAATTTCTGTTTTATCCTTTGGTTCTAGAATATCAGGACAGTTTTCCTTGATAATTTCTTGAAAGATGATGTCTCAGCTCTTTTTTAATCATGACTTTCAGGTAGTGCAATAATTCTTAAATTATCTCTCTTGGATCTATTTTCCAATCAGTTGTTTTTCAAAAGAGTTATTTCACTTTTTTTCTATTTTTTCATTCTTTTGTTTTTGTTTGATTATGTCTTGATGCCTCATAAAGTCATTAACTTCCATTTGTCCAGTTCTAACTTTTAAGGACCTTTTGTACTTCCTTTTCCATTTGGCCAAATTTACTTTGTAAGGAGTTCTTCCCTTTGGTGAATTTTTGCATCTTTTTCCACTTGGCCAATTCTGCTTTCCAAGGCATTCATTGAATTTTCATACCTCTTTTGCCATTCAGCCTCTTCTGTTTTTTTTAAGGTGTCACTTTCTTTAATATTTTTTGTGCTTCTTTTATGAAGCTGTTGCTTCTTTTTTCAAGATTTGTTTATATCACTCTCATTTCTCTTCCAAATTTTTCCTCTTCCTCTCTTACTTGATTGTCAAAATCCTTTTCAAGATCTTCCATGGCCTGAAGCTAATTCATATTTTTCTTTGAGGTTTTGGATGCAGGAGTTTTGACTGTGTTGGCTTCTTCTGAGTGTGTGTTTTGGATCTTCCTTGTCACCATAGTACCTTTCTTTGATCAGATTTCTATTCTGTTGTTTGCTCAATTCCACCTTATTTCTTGACTTTTAATTCTACACTACAGTGGAGCTCTGTTTCCCAAGTGGGAGGGGAACAGTCTCAAGTTTCAGGCTTTTTCTGCAGCTATTTTCAAAGGTAATTCTGGAGACCTGTAAGTCTTTGACTTTTCCAAGGTGGCATGATTTAGGAAGAAGTATGTTTACTACTCTCCTGTACTGTGTACTGGTTTGTGAGTGACCACAAGCACTCTTCTCAACCCTGAAACTGTGACCAAGATCCCTGTTGTCCTGTGACCACAAGTTCTGTTGTGCTAGTTCTCCTTTTCACACTGGAACTTATACCCATGACTATGATCCAGATCCAAGTATAGGCAACATAATAGAGTCCTGCCCATGGTGCCAACAATGGAATCCTTCTAAATCTCTTTCTGACCAATTGTCTGATCCCTTTTCCATCTGTGGGCTGAGAAGGGTTGAACGCTGCTTCCACTGATTCAGCCACCCTGAGGCCTGCTCTGGTTTGCTGGTGAGGCCTTTACTAGACTGTGTTCCTCTTTTACCCTGGTATAACAGAAATTTCCTCCCGACCTCATAAGTTGTCTTGGGATGGAAAATTGTTTCATTCCATCATTTTGTGGGTTCCTCTGCTCTAGAATTTGTTTAGAGTCATTATTTAGAGGTATTTGGAGAGGTTTGGGGGAGAGTTTAGGTGAATCTCTGCCTTTCTCCACCATCTTGGCTCCACCTCTGTGGAAGATATTTTAATCGGAAAATTTTAATTCATCTTCTCTGATTTTAAACCTTACCCCAAAGTAAAAAAAAAACAAACAAACCTGATACTAAGTCATACTCACTTGTTACATGTGAAAGCTCTTTGAAAAGTCCTGTGTTCCATGTGAATGTAGGGTATTGCACCATGTGTGATAAGATATGTCACTCCTAATTAGAATTCAAACTTCTCCATAAGGGAAGGGAATGAAATGACCTATTTGTGTTTTGAATGATATCCTCAGTTTCAAATCACCAAAACTCCAGACAAATAAAATTTGTCTAAGCAATCTAAAGTGAGTTAGCCAGACAATGAATTGTTAAGCTGGTATTAAGCCAAAATCACACTGAATTTAAACAAATGGTGACTGACATGTAAAAGTAAGTCCATCAATAAAGTTTATTTTACAAAAAAAAATGGGAGAGCCCCAAATGGTCAGGAGTACTAGGAAGCTAATACAACTTCAAATAAAAGTTGAAGGAAGCATGTGTTTGCAGAAATTCTAAGAAAAAGGAGGACAGGAGGCATAGGACAGATATTTGGTTTTCTTTCTCTATTTTGCTGATTCTCTGTCTCTACAGACTTTGAATGTACAAATGGCTCTGTTTCTCCACATGTTACTTCAATACGCACCAGAGGAGGGTGATAGGT